>NC_056742.1:246238622-246341122 GCF_019279795.1 Protopterus annectens
TAAAAATATTCCTAATGGGAACAGCATCCCTACAAATGGGGATAGGAAAAGCAACTGACCAGTCTCAGCAGGGTCTCAGGAGAGGGAGATACTATACTGGATGAGGGAATATTATTGGGATCTGAAGGAACAAGCAAGGAATTTGTAACAGACGCGGAAGGAGCTACAAGTTCTGTGTGTCTTCTAGGTGTAAAGCCCTTAGAAATAATGGGGGGAAATTTAGATGCCCTGGCCTCAGAAACTTCAGTAATGATCCTATCTAGTAGAAGTGGAGGGTAATTTCTTTCCACCAGCAACAATTTTAGGATATTGCATTCAGTAACAAAGTTAACATCATCACTAACAAAACGGGAAATACGAATAAACTGACCTCTTGCCATATTGACTTTCATGAACCGAGGATGCATACTAGTGAAATCTAAGTAGTTGTTTCTAAAAGTCTTTTGGTCAGTTGCTTTTCCTATCCCCATTTGTAGGGATGCTGTTCCCATTAGGAATATTATTCTCAATAACTGGGATATTTTGACAAATAGTCAAGAGGTGTCTAATAAATTCGGAATGACTCCAGTTTTTTTACACAAGAGAACCAAGTCTCTTAGAACAGCTTTTGATAATAGAGACTCTCACTTTATTTTAGATGCTTACACTTCTTCAGACAAATACAGTTGGTATGTTTCCTTGTGGCACTTGTCCATACATTTTCAAGGGCAGTGCTTATGTCTTTAAACACAATCATTTCAGAATCCAGTTTCATAGTCATTTAGATTGCAAATCTATGAATGTTATTTATGCAGCAGTGTGCAATTCTTGTCCTGCATTCTATATTGGCAAAACCTCTAGAATGTTTTCTGCTAGAGTAAAAGAACATTTGGCAGCAATTAGAAGGCATGATTCTAAAAATGCCCTTGCTAAGCATAGTTTATTATGTGATAATTTTGTAAGTTACACTTTTCTTATATTACAGAAGATAGATTCCTTCTTTGGTGACATCAATACACTACTTGAAGTAAAAGAATTAAGTTGGCAGCTTAGATTCAATTCAGATGCACCATCTGGTTTGAATGAAAGCCTAAATATTAAATGTGTTCTCAGGTGGCAACGCTAAAGTTTCCCCCTCTTACCCAAACACTGTCTTACTATTGAGAGACTGCTTTTTATAATGTTTTTCAAAAAAGGTCCTTCAAAATATGTTCTTAGATGATATGTAATCTTTTAGTTATTTAACTTTTATGTTTAAGCATATATTAACATTTGCTTTTGCTTCAGTAGTTGTACTGCTACAGCTCTTGTTTATGTAAACACTGCTCACCCTTGGAATTTAGTATAATTTCCAGTATTTTATTGGCTCTAAGATTTACATTATTTATATACTGTCTGGTTTCAGTAGTCTGCTCTTTTTTGGTAACACCCGCTAGGGTATACATACTGTGGTTTTCATCTTACTGTTTGATAAAGTTCTTGATACTATTAAAAGGACGAAAGCTTAGCTACTGGCTCCTTCGTCGTTCTTTTATATTAAGAAGTGTTTTAGCCGTATATATATATAAAAAATATATATATATATATATATATATATATATATATATATACATATATAAAAATATATATATATAAGAAATTAAATGTATAAGAATGCTGGATCCACGGATTCCTGAGATGAAAAAACCACCAAAGGGAACCAAACCAAAAACAATTTGGCTATTGAAATGCACACCAACTAAAAATTTACTTTTAATACTCCTTGTTAAGCGCTTTCACCCATATAAATAAAATGTTTGTAATGTATGTATGTGTGTGTGTGTGTGTGTATATATATATATATGTGTGTGTGTGTATATATATATATATATATATATATATATATATATATATATATATATATATATATATATATATATATGTATGTATGTATATAAAATGTATGTGCATGTAGATATTTTTTATTTATTTTATAATTGTTAACCGGACTGGTCCAACTGGATATATTTCCATTTTCAGCAGTGGCCCGGGGAGAAAAGCTCCACAGTAACATTCAAAAGTTTATAATGTACAAATATAAGAGAAAAAAAATGTGTCATAAAAATAAATGAGAGAACAGTAGTTACAAAGTCATACTATTTAAGCAAACACAATATTCATTAAGAATTATGTACACAAATATAAAGAAACATTTAGTTAAAAATAATTAGAGCCTTTGATAAAGAGAAGTATGCTATTTATGAAACTCAAAACCTGAAAGGAATAAGATACTCTTACATTAAGATATGTGAGGTTGTTTACAATATGTTCACGGTTTAATTAATCTCCTGTTTGCAGCAATAATTTGACAGCTACCACTACCCAGGGGTAAGTAGTGTTTAAAGGTGAGAGGAGGCAGTATAGAGAAAATGGCAGAAGAGAAAGACAATTAGTCAGGGTAACAGCATGGGCATAACCAGTGTGTTTTAAGATGTTGCTTGAGCCTTTGTTTAAAGAGTGGGAAGGAGGGAAGTACTGTGATGGCAACATGTTGCAATATTTTCCAGCAGTATTAGAAAATAAGGAGTCCCCTGCCAAGTTATTAGACTTGCTAATGCTAGCCAGTAATTTAGTGGAAGAACGTAAGGAATTGAGGTTTGTATAGGGGATAATAAGGTTAGAGATTATTGGTGTGTTAGGTTGGTAGAATATCCTATGAACAGTGGTAAGTTTGGAAAGTATCAAAATGTTTTTTAGTTCAAGCCAGTCTTAACTGCTGTAGGTTCAGACAGTGGTGAGTTCTAAATGGGTTCCCAGTGGCAAACCTGGCAATATTATTGTAGGAGTTAGCTAGTTTAGTGAAATTATTTTCTTTAGGTTAGTATATATGGGGGAAGCATAAAGAAGAGTGGAGATTAGATGGGAGTGGACAATTGTAGTTCTGGCTGTTGGTGTTAAGAAGGGTTTTATTTTATATAGGGAGCCCAATTTTCTATTTACATTTTTTTTATTGTGTTATTTATATATACTACTGCGGTGGTGGTGCTGCGGTAGCGTTGTCGCCTCAGACGTTGCACGTTCGATTGTCAGTGTCTTCTGTGTGTCAACATGCGTGAATGGGCGTTCCTTCGTTGAAGGTTGTGCGTTAGGCCCGGCAAGCCAGCATGTAAAAATCTACTGCCAATCATTAGCGGACCGGAGTTCCACTGTGGCAACCGCTAACCAGGAAAAGCCAAAAGACAGTTTAGTGTATTGTGTTATTTATATGATTGTCAAATGTAAGGTTATTGTCAGCTAAGACTCCTAATAGTTTGGTGGTATTGTCGGGGGTTATAATGGTGCCATTATTTGATTTGATAGAGAAATTGATTGGGAGGGGCTTACTATTAGGTGTGAAGAGTAAGAGCTTGGTTTTTTTGGCATTCAAAAGGAGGCAACGTTTTAAGAACCTTGCCTCGACTGAGTTGAATACTGTCTGGATTAGGGATTGTAGTTCACATGTGGAGTTGGCAGAACATATGAGCGTGGAATCATCTGCATATTGTATGCAGGTAGCTTGAGGGATTGCTAAATGAAGGTCGTTGATGAATACTGATAATAGAAGTGAACCTAGAATGAAACCCTGAGAGACTCCAAGGGAGACTGGAAGGTGGAAAGATAGTTTATTCTCCCAAAGGACTGCTTGTTGCCTATTGTTAAGGTAGATTGACCACGTCCTGAGATATCAGAACGGACAGTTTGTAATAAACTCTGCTTTAATGATTATAACTTGTACAAATGAATTAAAAGATTCAACGTTCAGTCAGCGCTTCCAGGCTTTATCAAGACATTACATACTCAATGCACTCCTTTACTCACATCACTTATCAATTATACAATTAGTTATTTAAAGAGTTTCAGTGTAGTCTTCCAAAGGTGCATGATTGTTATTTGCAATGCTTAAAATAGAAATGGAAGTATACAAACATAACATATGAAACATAGCAGCAGTGGCAAAATTCTTCTTTAAAATAATTTCTGAATATTTTATGATGTTATTACCTTTTATATTATTATGGTATTATAATAATTTAATAATTTTATAATAAATATATAATTTTATAATTTAACAATTTTCAGGGTCCTACTAGTATCTGAATTAAAATTTATGTTTAAAAAATTCTTATAAAAAATTTTTTATTATTATTATTTCACAAAACTTAAACACAATAAAAATAAATATTGGATTGTAAAATTGTAATATTGATATATTACAGTTTTAAAAGTTGTTAATTGATCCTACTGTATTTGTACAACCTTGTGAATATAAATTAATTAAAAACATCCATCTTGCATAAATAATATGATGCAATAAACATCCTGTTTTTTAAAATATATAAATTCTAATTTATTAAAACTGTATAAGGTACTTCTTTGTATATTCTTATGGGTTATGTCCATCCACATTAAACTATAGTAAATCGTCCTTTTTAATTTTAATCAAATTACTAACTTACATAGGTTTGAATTCTGGTATATATATAACATATTTTAATTTATTTGGTCACTATCTACAGTTTAGCCCTACGCAACTTAAGAGCACTGTTAATATTTATTGAATCATTAAGACCCGGAGGTTTAGTAGCATTAAGTTTAATTTGCCATAACAGTTCTTTGTACTCTAGGGATGTTTCCCAGTTAAATTATAAAATTATATATTTATTATAAAATTATTAAATTATTATAATACCATAATAATATAAAAGGTAATAACATCATAAAATATTCAGAAATTATTTTAAAGAAGAATTTTGCCACTGCTGCTATGTTTCATATGTTATGTTTGTATACTTCCATTTCTATGGCTTTAAGCATTGCAAATAACAATCATGCACCTTTTTACAATGGAAGACTACACTTTAAGGAAACTTCTTTAAATAACTAATTGTATAATTGATTAAGAAGTGATGTGAGTATAAAAGGAGTGCACATTGAGTATGTAATTGTCTTGATAAAGCCTGGGAGAGCCCGGGCGAAAGCGCTTGACTGAACGTTGGATTTTAATCTTTTTTGTGGAACAATTCATTTGTACAAGTTATAATCATTAAAGCAGAGTTTATTACAAACTGTCCGGTTCCTGGTGATATCTCAGGACGTGAGCTTGTGGTGTTGTTGCTGCTTTTACCTTTGGTTCCAAGGATTTGTGTAAGGTAGGACTTGAACCAGAGAACAGCCTTGATGTCAAGAGCAAGGGATTCAAGAGTTTTTGGGAGTAGGGGTTGGTTGACCATGTCGACGGCTTTTGACAGATCAATAAGGAGTGCTGATGAGAGGATATTGTTACGGTGTTTATTGATGGAGTGGGTGAAAGGAGGGCTGTGGTGGTACTATGAAATGGCCTGAAGCCATGCTGACAGTTGGCTAGTATATTATGTTGGGTTAAGTGGTTAATTAGTTGATGGTGAATGCATTTTTCCATAACTTTTGTTAAGGGGGATAAGAGAGCTATAGGCCTGTAGTTGGAATAGTCATTGGAGTTTGTGTCTTTATGTAGAGGGGTAATGTGGAAGATTTTCCAGATATCTGGGATTGTTCCTTCATTTATGGTTCTGTTTATAAGGATGGATACAGGATAAGCAAGTGCTTTAGCTGCTTTTTGCAGGTATTCAGATGTATTTGGTCCGCAGAGGGGGTACATGGCTTAAGTTTATGTACAAGTTTTTGGATGTACGTGGTAGCAATGGGTTGTATTTGGAATGTTGGGAGAGCATCAGGTAAAGAGGTTGGGAGATAGTTGACAGGCTAGAGATTTTATGGTGTCTGAAGAAGGTATTGAAGCCATTGGCAGTTTGAAGGGAGGTATTGTTAGCCCCTAGAGGGGGTGGTGTGCTGGAGTGCCTTGGGTGTAGGAGTCTATTAACGCTAGACCAGAATTTTTGTGGATTGCTATGGTGAGATTGCTGTAGTTTACAATAGTAGTTTTTTTTTTTTGTCAGTAAGTATAGCTTTTTTTGTAGCATTCCTTAGCTATCTAAATGTTTGTTGCTCTGAGATATATTTGGATGGTCTCCATTTGGCCCAAGATTTATTCCTAAGCAATATGAGTTGTCTAGTTTCTTTTGAAAGCCGGGGGCAGGTTTGGAATTCATTCTGATAGAACGTTTAGGAGCATGGTTATCAAGGATAGTTAAAGGAAAACTCCACCCTAGAACTAAAAAAATATGTTTTTTCAGTCTACCTTTGTTTCCAGACCTATTTTAACACCACAAAATCACTCTAAGTGCTTTATTTGTAATTTTAGCATGTTTACCACAACATGGCTACCGATGGGGCTTGATATATCAATGTGATCTTCTTCTCCTCCAAGCCTTTCACTTTCCCATAAAGCATTTCAAGTCTTCTTTCTATGACTCATGCCAGACATAAGGAAGTAACTGTGAATTCCCATGCCATTGACATATAATGGGAAATGTGTGACTCACTGTCAGTTTGTATTCCTTCTGTAACAGGGCTGCTTCTTTCCTGTTGCTAATCACCTTCATTTATGTTTTGCTCAGGGCTTGCTTTACACCATACTTTGAAGTTATCCAGTTGCAGGCAGAGAAGTAGCTAAATTGGAGGCTTTTGTTCTCTGTGTTCTTTTGTAGTACAACCTGAATTGACAGTCCCTACCCCCACAATACTGCAGAGGTGTTAAAACTGTAATTGCAATTGACAGCTAGAATACAAAGGAAGGGAATTCCAATCTAAATTTCTTCCCCTCTGCCTGCAGTAAGAATTAGCAGCAGAAAGATTTATTTAAACTATTTCAAATTAATATTTTCGAAGTACGTTTCAGAAAATTCTTGATTATTTCAGTGTGTTTTATTAATAGTGACTTTTGATATACCCCTAATTTTCTACAAAGCATTTTTATGTAATTTATTTTTACTTGCCCATTTCTTTCTGAGGAACAGCTGTCTTGTGACATGCAGTTTCTGTAATTTACTGACATTCTACTCAGCCCCATATTTTTTTAAATTATATCGAAACAGTAATTTGCAAACCTGACTCCATGATAATGGCACAGTAAAAGAATGTACTGAAAACTCACTGTACTCTGCGGTCCATGCGATGCAGTGAAAGACTTGTTTTTTTGGGAGAGTGGCTACTGTATATTTTGGGAAATTAAGTATCACTCGCATTATGCATAACTGATGCGTTTTTTTTTTAACTTACTATCATCTTCTCAAATTCCAAAGAAAATTATTTAGCAAATCTAGATTCCTTTATCTGCATTAGTAATTTTGATTAGAGTCACTCCTGTCTTTGTGCATATTTTCAATCATGTTAAACTGCTCATCTATTGGGTTGTTAATGTGCAACCGACACTACTCAGCCAAATAGAGCTCTTCATATTGTTACATTAAAAGTTATGCTATGGTGTTTGCAAAACTAAGAAGGAAATCTGTGAATTTTGCACAAAACATCAGTTAGGAGGCTTACAGCCTTCAGTAACATGAGGACTGCAGCATCCAATTCTCAGCTGTACTAACTAAACATTGGAATAACAGAAAAGCTCACTAAGCTAGGCACTAACCCCCTCTATCACTAGGTGGGTTGCAAACTGGCTCACAGATGTAACCCATAGAAATCAGAACAACGTGTAGTCATTCATTCAGTGAGTCATTTTTATTTATTCAGCTGTTTGCTGAATTTCCTGTTTGCACTTATTTTTAAAATCGTTTTTTCCTCAAAACTTGTATTTTATCTGTCTTTGGCCTAGCACTCTTGTGTGGGGTCATTTACTGCACTGTTATAACTTGTTAATACTTGTGAACCTCTGCTATCTCTGAAAAAAAAAAAAAAAAAATCTTGCTTTTTTCCGATTTTTCTGAGATTTAAAAAAGTTCAGTTACAGGCTTGCTGTTCTTGAACTGTTTGTAAGTTTCTGTGAGGCCATTTTTTGCTTGGGCTAAAGGGAAGTCTCTCTGTTGAAAAGTGGCAGTGAAAAACATTGAGCAGCCTGCCTGCCCCTGTGGGAGTGGTTACTGACTTGAAACTGTAGATCTGAAGTAGGAGATTCATTTGTCTGCAACCTGTGGGTTATGGATCCGATATCGGATCTGAACCGGCATGGTTTACCAGCTATGGATCCAAGCTCTCAGCTCCTCCCCTCACCCATAATGCCCTGCTCTACCCTCATGACCTCAGATCTCGTTTGCCGCGCATGGTGACCAGATTGTTTTTCCAGCTGTCCAGCTAAGTGATTTATTCAGTGTCTAAATTAGTCAAATTTAAAAATTTTTGGTTAATTTTGTGTGAAAGTGTATGTTTCCCTCTTGTATTATTACTTTTTTTAGAGTTTAATCTTAAATTTATATCCCTCCCCTCGCTGGTAGCGTAGTGTGTGTGTTGGGCCTGTGAGTGATTTTTTCTTTTTTAGTTACTTTACTTTAGTTCTAGTAACTTTATTTTGTTAGCTTGGGATGTCTGAGCAGCCCAAGGCTATTTTCTCCAAGTGCTCCGAGTGTGGCCATAAGCTTTCCCCAGCTGATGGCCACACTCGGTGTGTTAGATGCCTGGGGGTTGAACACCTCACATCTGGATGTTCCATTTTTGCAGGGTTCAACCCCAGGGCATTGAAGGAGCGGAGGTCCAAGCTTGTTTTGGCGGGTCTCTTGCCGGACTCTGCTCCGACCTCCGCTCCTTCGGGGGTAACCGTCCCCACGGTTATTCCCTCTCTGGCTCCCCCTCCTCCTCCTCCTCCTCCTGGGACTCAACCTCCCGTTTCTGGTTCGGAGGAGAGGGATGCTAGGAAGAAGGACCGGAGGGAGAAGCACCATAAGCGGCTGGCCGAGACCTCTGTTTCGGCCCCGCCAGCCAAGCGGGCTTCTCCCCCGGCTCCCTTGTCTGCTGGCTCTCCTCCTCCTCGGCTCCGGTCTCCAGTGTGTTTTTCACCGGGACCTGAGGAGGAGGAGACCCGATCTCCGTCGAGGCTATCGAGGAGGCATTCAAGGCCTACCTCGGTAGCCTCGTCGAGATCAATGTACAGCCTATCGGATGCTGATCTGGACCAGATGATGAGAAGGTTCATCCAGGCCCAGATGCAGATGGGAGTGCTCTTGCCCCCCCGGGGGGGAGCACGACCCCCTTTTTCAAGCCGATTGCTCCTTCTCCGACCCGCTACCGGGCTAGGAGCAGTTGGAGCCGAGCAGCCGAGGGGTGGTCGGCGCCGATAGTACTTGGTACCGGATCCGACCCTGCCCTCGAGTGCATCGGATCCGACCTCTCGGAGCCTGGATCCGAGCCTCGGATCCGGGGATCAGTGCTCGCCGGTGCCGTCTGTGTCTGGCGCACTGTCCTTCGGATCCGGCGCCGGCGCGGCTCCGATCCACTCTTCGGATCCGAGGGGAGCCGATTGTCGGATCCTTTGGTCGAGGTCGGCTCCTCGCCTTTGATGTAGTGGAGAGGGCCCTGTTGAGGGTCTCCGGACCCCGGCACTTGTTTCGCTCCGCCGCGCTCCCTCTGCACTGGGTCAGGCTTCCACCATCCGGACCTTGGGACAGCCCGCTTCTGTGCCCCAAGCTGCTCCCCTGGAACAGGTTGCCTCTTGCGAGGAGTCCTCTGACAGCCCCCCAGAGGATGTTCCTCGCAAGCATACGTGCAAAAGGAGGCACATTGACTCCCCCGAGTCTCTCACGGAAGACACGGATTTGGAGGAAGGGGAAGGCTCCCCACGGTCAACCCCCGAGGATGTCTCATTTGGAGACATCATGGAAATGCTCCGCATAAGGGGGGGGGTGGTCTGCCCCCAAGTCTTCCTCGGACGAGTCCGTGTTCTTGGAGGCATTTGAAGCGGGCCCGTCTACCTCTTGGGTGTCCCCTCCTGCCGACCCCCTGGTGGACCTCATCACCAGGGCGTGGAAGGAATCTGACACCGTGGAGCCAATCCCTAAGAGGCCCGACAGGATCCTAAGCCCACCGTCCGACCGTGCCCATTGGAGTAAGGGGCCTCCGGTAGATGCCATGTTGACGGCGGCGGCCACCAAGAGGGAACTTGCTCAGGAGAGTCCCTCAGTCCATCCCCCGAGCAAGGAGTCTCGGATGATGGACCGCTTGGGGAAGCGGATGTTTAGTTCAGCGACCTTCTGGGCGCTGAACTACCTGGCCCACGTAATTAGGATCCAGGGCGATCTCATTAAAGAATACGCTGCATCTCCCCCAGAGTCCATGTCGGAGGAGGACAAAGTGCTGCACTCCACCCGCATGGCCACTCTTAGATCAGTTACCAATACCTCTATGCGGCTACTCTCCCATGCTACGGAAGGCGCCGCTAGAGCCGCAGGGGCAGGTCTAGTCACTAGACGTCAGGCCTGGCTCCGTCATTGCGATTTCTCAGAGCCCTTCAAAGCGTCATTTGCGAATGCCCCCTTTGATGGTTCTGCCCTCTTTGGCAAAACCGTTCGCGACACTTTGACCCAGAGCGAGAAGGATGGGAAGACGCTGTCTGCCGTCGGAATCCACTTCTCTGCACCCCAGAGGCCCTATTCTAGAAACCAAAAGGGTCAGAAGAAGATGTGGTTCCGGAAGTCGCAGCAATCCCAGCCTGCTCCGGACAACCAGTCCTTCCGTGGCAGAGGAGGACAGGGAGGACGCCGCCCTAGAGGCAGAGGGGCTCCCAGGAACTTCGGGTCCAGAGAACCTTTCTCTGAACGGCCCGCGCAGCAACCCTGAGGGGTTGCCCGGCTGCTCCACTCTGGAAGCAGTCGGGACGTTGGGCACCTAGCGGCATGGGAGTCCATAACATCAGACCGCTGGGTTCTCCAGATTATATCCAGAGGATACCGCATCCCATTTCGTCACTTACCAAATTTGAAGTCCCTCCCAGACGTTCCACCCGGTCAACGGGAGGCCGCTTTGGCAGAAATTGGCCATCTGCTAAAGAAAAGAGCCATCCAGCCCGTCCCCCCAGACCAGATCGGATCGGGGTTCTACTCCAGGTTCTTTTTAGTGCCAAAAAAGACTGGGGATCTAAGACCAATTTTAGACCTTTCTCTCTTGAACCTGGCAGTTCCCAAGGAGAAGTTCCGAATGGTCACTCTGCAATCTATTCTCCCCCTTCTGGGAGAAAATCACTGGATGGTGTTCCATAGACCTCAAAGATGCGTACTACCACATCCTAATGGACAGGCGCTCCAGGAGGTTTCTCCGCTTCCGGCTGGGAGCCAGTCACTACCAGTTCCGGGTCCTTCCCTTTGGTCTCACCACAGCCCCCAGGGTGTTCACCAAAGTATTAGCAGTGGTAGCGGCCCACCTGAGGCTTTAGGGGGTGCAGGTCTTCCCCTTCCTGGACGACTGGCTCCTCACCGCCCCAACAAGGCGTCTACTACTATTGGCGCGAGACTCCTTTCTCCATCTTGCTCCCAGTCTGGGCATCACTATAAACACAAAGAAATCCAACCTAGCACCCACACAGCTCTTAGATTTTATAGGGGCCAGGTTAGACACAAGGAGTTTAAAAGCCTTCCTCACTGCGGACAGAGTTCAAAATCTGCAGCTCCAGGTGCGGGCCATTCTCCACTCAAGTTCAGTTCCGGCGGAGTTGGTCCTGAGGGCTCTAGGGTCCATGGCGTCTGCTATAGCACTTCTTCCTCTCGCCAGGCTCAATATGCGCATCCTCCAGTGGACTCTCTTAGTACAGTGGTCATACCTTGCTCTTCCTATGCATCATCCCATTGCGATCAGCAAGGCTTGCAAGCGGTCCCTCCTGTGGTGGCTTCACTCCCCAGATCTCCACGGAGGCCGCCCATTTTGTGTTTCTCCCCCTCTCGCCACGGTGACCACGGACGCCTCCGCCTCGGGGGGGCATTTTATGGCCGGACCGTCCAAGGCACGTGGAACGATTCAGAGACCTTACTGCATATCAACGTTCTAGAGATGAGAGCAGTGCTCTTAGCGTTGCTAGCACTTCAGGACTTTCTTCCCTTGGGAACAATTGCGATTCAATCGGACAACATGTCGGTTGTCTGGTATATCAACAAGCAAGGAGGAACGAGGTCTTACCCTCTTTGTCGAGAAGCCATGAGAGTTTGGGAATGGGCAATCTCCACCAACCACTTTCTAATAGCAACGCACATTCCGGGTCGGTCCAACATCCTGGCGGACAAGCTCAGTCGCACCATTCTGACACCTTACGAGTGGTCTCTCAATACTCAAGTAGCGGAACGCATATTCGCACGGTTGGGAACTCCCTCATGCGATCTTTTTGCTTCTCCCTCAAACACCAAGTGCGACAGTTTTTTCGCTCTGATACCTCCTCCAGGAGGTTCCCCAAGAGACGCTCTGGTGCATGCTTGGCCACCCGGTCTCCTGTATGCTTATCCCCCCTTGCCTCTGATGCTCCAAGTTCTTCAGAAAGCCTCTCGGGTGGGTTGCAGAATGATTCTCATTGCTCCGTTTTGGCCTCGACAGATCTGGTTCCCCTTCCTAAGGTCTCACTCGGTGAATCCCCCTTGGATTCTGGATCCCATTCCGGATCTGATATCTCATCCATCCTGCCTATCTCTTCCGAACCTGGACAACCTGAAGCTGACCGCTTGGCTGCTCCAGTTCCACTCTTGATCAGGACTCCAGGTATTTCATCTCCTGTTAAGGCAATCCTGGTGGCAGCTCATAAACCGTCCACTAGGAAAGTCTACTGTAGCAAGTGGAAACTGTTTTCTGTGTGGGCGGAGCGGCAAGGCCTGAACCCCTTCACAGTTCCTCTCCCTTTAGTGCTTGATTTCTTAACCACCCTCTTTAACGATGGTGCCAGCAGTTCCACAGTCAAAGTACAACTTGCGGCAATTTCACATTATCACATTGGTCATGTCTCCAGTCCACTCATGTCGGCCAAGTTGTGTAAAATTTTCCTTAAAGGTACTTTCCTTCTCAGGCCCCCTGTAAAACAAGCGGTTCCTCCCTGGGACCTTTCCTTAGTTCTCCAGGCCTTGACCGCCCCCCCCTTCGAACCGGCGGCTACGGTAGATCTCAAATTCTTGTCATTCAAGACTGCCTTCTTAGTAGCCATTACTTCGGCCAAGAGAGTTTCAGAGCTCCAAGCATTATCAGCTAAACCTCCTTACTTGGTCTTTCATCCGGACCGTGTTTACCTCAGGACCAATCCGTCCTTTCTTCCTAAGGTAGCTTCTGAAGCAAACATTAATCAATCCATTAACCTCCCTGTTTTCTTTCCTAAATATGAAAACAAAGGTGAATACAAGCTTCACTCATTAGATGTTCACAGGCAACTTAGATTTTATCTAAACAGAACGGCTGGTCATAGGCAATCCGACCAGTTGTTCATTTCCTTTGCTAAATTTAATTTGGGCAAGCCAATTTCTAAAGTATCTCTGTCTCGCTGGATTTCACAATGTATCTTATTGGCTTATCAAGCTTCAGGAAGGCCCGCACCGGAGGGTGTACACGCCCATTCAACCCGGTCAGTCTCTACCTCGGCAGCCTTTAAGGCTAGGATTCCTCTAGATGATATTTGTGCAGCAGCCACATGGGCTTCATCTCATACCTTTATTTCCCACTACAAGTTGGATCTTGCATCTAGGGTAGAGCATCCTTTGGCTCAGGTGCTCGGAATATCCTTCCATGATGGCGCCCAAGATTCAGGTAGCTGGGGACTCTGTCCCACAGGTTGCAGACAAATGAATCTCCTACTTCAGATTTAGAAGTTATGTACTCACCATAACGTTCCATCTGAGTAGGTGTATTCATTTGTCTGCAACCATCCCGCCCTCCTATCCCCCTGGCCTTTCAGTTTCCTGCATATGGTGTGTTACCCTTTTCAGGGTGTTCTTGCTGTTGGCAAACTCGATCTGAGGTCATGAGGGTAGAGCAGGGCATTATGGGTGAGGGGAGGAGCTGAGAGCTTGGATCCATAGCTGGTAAACCATGCCGGTTCGGATCCGATATCGGATCCATAACCCACAGGTTGCAGACAAATGAATACACCTACTCAGATGGAACGTTATGGTGAGTACATAACTTCTAATTTTATTGGCCATTTTGGGTCAATTCCTAAACTCCTTAATCTTCCTCTCTTAAAACCCTCTTTTGCGCGGTTTTGCGCATTTTTGTGCATAGCGCAACAGCGGGCAGCGCCGCCTAATTGGGTTTAAACTATTCCTGGCTCCACAAAGTCTGCTCTTCACTTTTTCCCTTAGAACTGCTCTATCTCTCAGTTTAAACACCATATTCTCATTCTAAGGCCCTTCACTGGTCCAATTAAGTAGTCCTACAAGTTAGCACTATTAAACCATAAGCACTACTTACTCTTATACTCTCTACGATTACCCTGTCCCCTATTGGTCCATCTTAAATTCAGTTTCTCTATATTACTCTAGCATGTCCAAAGGTCAGTCAATGGTTTCCTCTCCAGTCCAGCTGGTGAATCTGGGAATTTTGAGGCAATGTTACAACTGTCTCATGTACACGGACAACCCTCTCCTCTTCCAAACAGGTTCAAATATATGTGAGAGATGCAACTATTAGCCAAACTGGAGGCTGAGCTCTCTCATCTCAAAACTGGTGTAACCAGTCAGGAGGAGAAGGTAACCTCACACAACACAATTCCAGTATCACATAGTCCCACCACATCAGTGAACCAAACACATAAATACACAAAAACATACTCGGAGGC
Organism: Protopterus annectens; assembly: GCF_019279795.1. Taxonomy (NCBI): domain Eukaryota; kingdom Metazoa; phylum Chordata; order Ceratodontiformes; family Protopteridae; genus Protopterus; species Protopterus annectens. The sequence continues at coordinate 246,253,234 of NC_056742.1, forward strand.
TATAAATAAAAATCTACCTAAGCAACAGAGACCTCCAAAGCAGACATCCAAGCAAACGCTACCTCAAAACAAAACACGCACAACACATAGCCCACAAAGTCAGTGTGCCAAGCAGCCACAGCCCTTAAGGCTGAATAACACACCTGATACTCTTGTAATAGGTGACTCTATTGTCAGACACACTGACGTCCCGCTCACCAGGCTGAATAAAGAGAAGGTCACGGTGAGCTGCCTGTCTGGTGCTAGGATCCGCCACATAACGCAAGCACTCAGGTCACTCCAAAGCAAATACAAATATGACTCGTCATTGTACATGCTGGTGTGAATGACCTGAGACGTACCTCCCTGGACTACATGAAAAGAGACATAGTGGAGCTCTCTGATCATGTAGCCCAGGCTGGTATGACCCTGACCTTGAGCAGCATCTTACCCTCACCTAGAATGATGCCATGCCACAGTACAAAGACAAAATGATCGATTTTAACAATTGGCTAAAATTTTGGTGTCATTCAAAGGGGATCCAGTGTCTGTCAGCCTGTGATGACATGCTCGACAAGCCACGTTGCTTCACTAGGGACGGCTTGCACCTATCACCACTGGGCTTTCGGATATTGGCAAAGGCTCTTGCCACCCCCATAGTGCCTTTTTTAGGCAAGGCTCAAAAGTCAAACCCACCCCCATAGACAGCACAAGGAACAAGAAACTAAGGGTAATGCTGCTAAACGCCAGAAGTCTTAACCTCAAGATGCACGCACTCTAAGCTCTCCTCAGTATGGAGAATATCGATATCTGTGCAATGACAGAAACCTGGTTCAAGGCTCCAGAGAGCACCCCAGCACTACCAGGCTATACCTCATATCATGCTTTTCGGCCCCAAAACCCGGACCGAACCACAAAAGGAGGGGGAGTTTCCGTATTTATCAAGGATATCCACACCTCCAGGTTAGTGGCATTGCACGAAGTATCGGAGACCATCCATGTGCAACTAACAGTAGACAAGACTGCTTTTTAGTTTATAGCATCCTACAGACCACCCTCTCAAAGTCAGGAATCCCACTCGGCTTTCCTGAAAACATTGGAGAACATGAAGATCTCTCCGAACACCATTATATTGGGTGACTTCAACTACCCAAACATTGACTGGGAGCACTACTCAAGCCCCAGCACCTTAGCCCAAAGGTTCCTGGAAATTATAAAATCAAATGCTATGGAACAACTAGTCACCACTCCCACAAGAGGGGACAACATACTAGACCTGATCATTACCAACATGGGGACTCTATGCTCCACACCAGAAGTATATCCCTCATTGGTAAGATCAGACCATAAATTAATTTCACTGGATGTCCACATCCTGACCCCACCCCCAGCCCAGAAAACCACAGTGAAAAACTTCTCAAAAGCCAACTTCTCAATTCTCAAAACTGAAGTGGAATCCTTCAATGCCCCAGGGCCAGTGGAAACTACGGCCCAAACTGCAGAATCCTATATAAACGCATTCTACGGACATCTCCAGGAATGCATGGATCACGCTATCCCAGACAAAACCAAGACCCAATCATCCAAAGGCAGGCGTCCAGTCTGGTGGACCCCTGCCATAAATAAACTGTACAACAGAAGGAGGAAGCTACTACATGATAGAGCAAAATCCCTAATAGGGAAGGCATCTCTGATCAGTACTAGCAAAAAATTACGATCCCTCATAAAATCCTCCAAGGCCAGCTTCGAGAGAAAAATTGCACAGGACACCAAAGACAATCATAAGGCTTTTTTCAGTTATGTTAGAAACCTGGGATGCAACTCCCAGACTTGTTCTGAGTTGATTCTTAACGGCAAAAAAATACACTGAACCCACAGACATCGCCAATATCCTGGCAGACAGGTTCAGTGCAAACTTCTTCCCCCCCCTCCTCCCCAAAAGAGCAAGTATCTATCTCAGGAGAGGGCTGCCTCCCAAACATCTCTCATGCTCAGGTGAAGGCTGCCCTCTCCAAAGCAAAAAACACTGCGTCCATGGGACCAGATGGCATCCCAAGTTGCGTCCTGCATAAATTCCAAGAGGAATTAATCCCTCAAATAAAACAGCTATACAATCTCAGCCTCACTACAGGATATGTGCCCACAGAATGGCGTACAGCAACAGTGGTCCCACTCCACAAAGGTGGAGCCTCTACGGACCCTGGAAACTATCGCCCCATAAGCCTGACTAGCTTAGTCTGCAAGGCCATGGAGAGGATCATCATGGAGCTCATAAACAAAGACATTGGGGACCTACAGACACTAGATCCTACCCATTTCGGCTTTGTCAAGGGCAGATCCTGCCTTTTGAACCTGGTTGACTTGTTTGAAACAGTCACCAAAGCCATAGATGAAGGGAAGGTAGTCCACACAGCCTATCTGGACCTTGCAAAGGCATTTGACACAATACCCTACTCGGGCATCATAGATAAGCTCTCCAGCTTAAATATAAACCCCTATGTCACAAGATGGGTCGCAAACTGGCTCAAAGACAGAACCCACAGAGTGAGAGTTGCTGGAGCCATGTCAGACTCGAAACCAGTCGCAAGTGGCGTGCCACAGGGTTCTGTCCTGGGACCACTCTTGTTCGGTATATACTTTTCCGGGGTACAGGCAAACGTGGGAGGACTATGGCTCACCAAGTTCGCAGACGACTGCAAACTGGGCGCCATAATCAACTCTCCAGCTGACACAAACATCCTTCAAAAAGGTCTCACAGAGATAGATAACTGGTGCCAGCGCCATGGTTTAAAGCTAAATGCCAAAAAATGTGTAGTCATACCCTTTGGCAAAAACAATATGCCCACAAATTACCACATAGGCGGAAACCCATTAAGTACAGAGAAAGTTATTAGGGACCTGGGGACCCAAGTTGATAGCAATCTCTCCTTTGAAAACCACATTGCCAAAGTGGTTAGAAAGACCTTCTACATAGCCCACCTCATCACGTAGGGTTTCACATCTAGATCAAGAGAGATAATCGTGCCCCTTTATTCATCCCTCATCAGGCCCATCATAGAATACAATGCCCCTTTTGGGATGTACCTTACCCGACACCTGCAGCAATTAGAAAGACCCCAAAAGTATCTCACCAAAGGATCAAGGGTCTCAAACAGATGCCATATGCTGCTCTGTTAAAAAAACTCCAGCTCTATTCAGTTGCATACTGCCTACTTCGAGGCGATCTATGCCTGACATACAAAGCTATGTCAAATCCAAAATTAATGGACATGCTCCACCTCAGTAAATCTAAATCCCGTAGAGCCACACGCTCGAGGGACTTGAACCTCAGCACAGAAATAAATAGAACTTGCTGGAGGGACAGGTTCATAACCCAGAGGCTCCCTTCGCTCTGGAATAGAATTCCAGTTAATGTGAGGCAGAGCACCTCACTGAATCTCTTCAAGAAGAATCTCGATAGGTGGATGGGGGATCGTAGGTTTGTCCCAGGGATTACTCCCATGTCACTGTTAGACAGAGGCACTGTAAACTAAACCTTAAAAAGGGCACAGTATACTCAAATCAAGGGGTGGCATAAGCCATACAGAATCGGGCTAGGCTTATAATTGCCTCAGGGCAGATAGCCTAGTATGAACCTATGAACTGGGAAGAATCTACTTTCACTGGAGTCATGAGGAGAAAAGCCCTCAATGTGACTCTTTTTATACAAGAACACACTACAAGTACAAAGCGATAAATCAATAATGCAAAGAAGTAAATACAAGCATTTATGCGAATTATTGTAGTATATAAGGGAGGAAGATAGATACTGTAGAACAAGTTTATGAAAAGGCCCAGTATGAGAAATCAAGACTGTGAAAATACAGTAACATTTGGTGAGGATGCTGATTTATACAGACAATGAGAACATTTGAATGTTTAGTGGTATGTTCATATAAACATTAAGGATCTAGATAAGAAGACTGTAAGAAGAGGCTGCCATGGCTCAGTCTGCAACTCACAACTTGCCAGATTCCTCTCTCTAATTTGTTTTGATTTCCTTGATGCGACTATGCTAACTTTTTGAGTACCCTGCATTTAACTGAAAAGTAAAAGTGCAGCACAAGAAAAGTGCAACATTCAAACAAGGGAAGGAAGCTGATATGGGAAATAAAGTTTAGAAAGAGCAAGAAACTTCGGACAGCATACTAATCGGACCTAACCCAGAGTCTCCCTTGCAAAACCAGGAAAAACCCTTACATAAATATTTGCAAACCTCCTTTTACCAGGACACCATCAGAGGTTCATCACCAGGAGAATCCAGGGCCTCAAAAATCAGCCATAGACTGATCGGCTTAAAAGCCGTATTTCTCTAAAGATGCAGCAAATCTAATGGCTGATAAACTTAGGTCCGAATTTACCCTGCTTTCCTCCCCCAGACACAACTCATGAAATACCACCAACTACAGGTCCTTCAGCTTTCAGTAAGGAATATGTCCTCAATGCGTTTTTCAAAGCCAAAGCGCTGCAACAATTGTACCTGAATGCCAAGTGCAACTGTTATGCCTCTGACAAGGGAGTGCAATCCCTGGACTTGGGAAACTACCGATCCATAAGCTTGAGTAGTCTCACACGTACAGCCTTGGAAAGAATAATCATTGACACAAACAACAGAGAAAACCTTCTAGCCTTCTGTACAACCCAGTTTGGTCTGTTCAAGTGCAGGACATACCTTCTTAACCTGGTGGATTTTTTGGAAAGGTCACCAAAGCAATTGATGTGGGCAGAATGGTGCATACTGTCTCCTCGACTTGGCCAAAGCATTCAACACAACACCCCTTTGTAGACACTCTGTAGACATGCTTATGAAACTAGGTATAGACCCCCTATGTGACTCACTGGGTAACCATCAGGCTCATAGATAGGACATAAAAGTCAGGACAGCTGAGTCTGTATCCACAAAAAAGGCAGCAACTAGTTGAATTTCCCAGGGTTCACTGATGGGGCCACTTCTTTTTTTGATGTCTACTTCTCTGAAGTCAAGGACTTACATCAGTGGCCTCCGGCTGACCAAGTTTGGAGATGATTGCAAACTAAGCAGAATCACAGAATCAACCAATGACACAAATATCCTACAGGAAAGCCCGATACATGCTAATTAGTGGTTCATGATTCACAGTCTAAAACTCAATGCTAAAACTGCATAATAGTATCTTTCAGAAAGACAACCAGCCCTGGAAATTACAACATTGATAACACATCCATAAGAGTTAACACTCGGGTCAGGGATTTGGGAATGCATGTAGACAGTGACTAGGCCTTTGACTACCATGTGTCTACTGACTGTAGTAAGAAATTCATTTTGTGTTGCTCAACCTGCATGCTCGAGTATGCCATCCAGGTCCAAAGATATCATTGGTCCAATGAGAGCTGAGTACAGTGGAACTATCAGTGAGTACTTGAGTATGTATATGCAACATCTGAAGCATCCTCAGAGGTTTCTTGCAAAAAGAATATATGGTGTAGAAAACATGTCGTATGCAGACCACCTCCAAGCCTTATCCCTGTACTTGGTGTCCTACACACTGGTGAGGGGTGATGCATGCCTGACCTCCAAAGCTGTCTCTGATCCAGCCGTTATGGACCTTTTGCACATATATAAAACAAATAGCATCAGAAACACCTGATGTAGGGTCCTGAACCTAGTCTACAAGTTAAATAAGACATGTTGGAGGGACAGGTATATGCCTCAAGACTACCCTTCTCAGGAATAGGCTTCCCATCCATGTGAAGCATAGCTCCTGCCTGCACTTAGTCTTGGACAACATGGGTCAGTGGATGGATAATTGTCAATTTAACTCTGGTCTGCACCTATATCCCTATTAGAAAGAGGAAGCTTGTAAGTGCTTGAATACTCACTTCCAAGTTATAATCTCTGTAAAAGGAGTGGTATTATAACCTGCCAAGCATATTTTTGAATCATGGTTTAGCTTAAAAAGTCCTTTCAGGATAGTTAGACTAGTAACCACCTATGAACCTGTGTTGCCTTCTCAGTAACTATTGATGGACATAAAGTTTGTGTTAATGGTCTATTAATGGCAGGTAGAGTAATCCAAAATGGCAGAAGGAGTTAACAAATATAAGTTTCTAACCTGATGAATCAACAGTATACATATGTCAAAATAGTATTTGTGTGTCTAATCAGAAATCTGCATACTTCATAAGTAATAGCCATACTCTGCTAACATGCTTCTGACCTAGTCAAGAACATGTACTGACAGAAAAAGAGGGGAGAAATGTTTATTTTACTTTTGTTTACCAGGAAAGTCAGACTGGAACTAGGTCCATTTACAGCAGAGGCCCGGGGAGAAAAGCTCCGCAACAAACAATTTTATACAGTAGTAGATATACAATCAAAAGATATTTCATACAATAGTTCTTTCCAGGCAGGCTTACATTATACATAGTGGACCCTGGATGTCGACATTTTGTTCGAGAATGCACAAATGAAGATGTGAGCAATGTGGGGATTAAGGCTATATTGCTAGGAACTCTAAACCTTTTGTGGGATATGTAATGAGTATGGCCATATTTAGTTTGAATGGCCAGTAATAGAAAATGAAAGGGTACATGGAAAAAGAACTTAGAGGGAAAAGACAATGTGAAGATAATAATATTCAGGAAGAAAGTGGAGTAGCTGATTTAAGTGAGGAAGAAAGTGAGAAATATTATTCAGTGTGAAGAAAAACAGCAAGGGGAAAGAATAACACTTGAAAAGATTTGACTACAAACAAAAAATAAGCATGGCTGGTTTTCAGGTGAAGAAGAGGAAGATGTCGACTCAGAAACAGGAGTATAACAAGAGCAGAAAGAACTTAAATCTTTTGCAGGGAAGGCGAGAAGGAGAAAGAGAAAAATAAGAACAGGGCAAAAAAGACACAAAATAGGGAAAAGGATGATTTTAGGTATTATGGGACTAAATGTAAATCATAAACAAAATGAAATGAGATTTAATGGTTGTTGAATGGTGCAAGAAGAAAAACACAGGTGTATTATTTTTACTGGATACAAGGTGTGTTACATAAAAAATGAAAAGAAAATGAAGCTCTATGGGAACAATTACAAGGTCCGCAAGATATGAAGCATGTTCTTGGTTATGGTTGTTAATGAGAGGGTGAAATAAAATGATTGGATGTAACAACTGTGATACCAGGAAGAGTGATGGTATGTGACTTGAGAACAAATGAAAATTATGTAAGAGTAATAGCAATATATCCATGCACAAACATATCAGATAGACAAACATGTTTGACGAACTAAAAATATATGATAGTAAACAATTCATTAGGAATACTTGGGAGCTTAAATTGTAAGGTAAGAAAAGAAAAAGGAAAAATAATACATGATGTACGGTGATAAAAGAAGTGATGCAATGAGGAAACTTGAAACCAGGAAAAAGTAGAAAGCAGATGTACTAAAGGAGGATTTTCAAACTAGAGATAGATTATGCAATGTATTCAGGTGACATGAAAGAAGTGCAGGTGAGGTAGAAAAAGTAGATTTCTCAGACCAGAGATTAATATAGGCTGTGTTAGGTGATAATGAAGAAATCATAAAAGAAAAATGGAGAGAAATTCTGGATGAAATTAAGAAGTTAATTGGTGGAAAACTTATAGTTTTAAAAGAAGATTTATATGCTAAAGATATATATATATATATATATATATACATACACACACATATATATATATATATATATATATATATATATATATATATATACATACATATATGTATACATATATACACATATATACAAACATACATACATGCTACACGCACACGCACACACACACACACACACACACACACACACACACACACACACACACACACAGGGAAAGTTGGGATATTTGAGGAGTATATATATTTTTCCTAGAAACATTTAGGGGATCGAGACTCAATCCAGTTTGGCGTAACTAAGGAATGATTTTTTTTTTAGGTATGATCAATCCTGTGGCGCTACTGGATAGAGGCGATGGGAGCCAACGTCGGGCAGCACTATGCCAGGGCACTTTTAAGGGTGAGGCTTGTGAAGGCTCCAGGGCCAATAGTCTAGTACACACCTATGCGATACAGAATTAGAATTGCTTAGACATAGTAAGGCCTTGAACTAGAAGTAGTGAATATAGTAACAGAGATGAAACAACTGGAAATTAGATCTTCAGATAAAGGTAGGAGCAGATTACATAGAAAAAAATTGGGAATTGTGGGTACAATACTTGTTTTGGAAGAGGATGAAGAGGGCAGGATTGAATGAGCTATGTAATGTTTGACCGACAATGATTGGGTAGATTATAAGAGATGCATAATGTTTGCAACTAAAGTTATATCAAAATGGTTTGTTTTCTTCTATATAAATGTATGATTCCCTATGTCACAAGTTATAATTTATTGAAGATGTTTCTTGTTAAAAAAGACTCAATCCAGTTACATGGCGAATTGTATATAACAAAAAGAAGGATATTTAAATTTAAAAAATCTAGTTGTATATTTGGTGTCTATACACCATTTTGGGTATAGAAATATGAAGGAGGAAAGTGTTTTTTTTAGGGAAATACTGTACGAGAAATATGGAGAGATGGAAAAATGAAAAGAGAAAGAAAGGAAATAAAAAGAATGTGATGATGGAAAAAGAGTATGATAAGATTCAGTCATGGACAATACAACTGATAAAGTTAAAAAAAAATAATAGGAATTGTATAACATGATAATGGAGAAATAGATAATATATACATGGAAAGATCAGAAGGATGAGGTTAAAAAAGGAATAAATAATAGAAGGGGAAAGATTTAAAAATTTTACTAGGCTGGAGATTTTTCAGAAATTATTGGATACGTTGCCTGTAAAAAGTGGTATGAAATGTAAAGCAATTGAATAGAGAAAATGTAAAGATTGTAATGAAGAAGAAATGGTATTAATTTTTGGGTTGTGTAAAGAATGATATTTTTTGGAAAAAATTAGTATAAGTGAGAAGGTTTTTGAAAGATAAGGATGGATATAATATTGTATGATAAATATAAAAAAAGAAAAGCATGAAGTTGACAAATGGAATAAAATACTGATGGTGATATGGGTGTTTTGGAATGGAAGATGTAATGAACTCTATAATGAAAATAGGAATTATGAAGATGTGTAGGCTGAAATAAAAAGACATTTGTGGAGAAAAGGATGGGGGATAGATTGAAAGATTTTAGTCAGTGAAATGTAAAATATTGAAAGTATCATAAATGCTGTACATATTATAGAAATATAAATAGAACGGAAGGCACTGGCAGTGGGATCTTTTTCATTCACTAGAGGTGTCACAAACGCAGGTGGAGAGGACCTCAGTTTAGCATCTCATCCAAAGCATGGAGCATAAATTAGTGTTGCACCCTCTTAAGCTGCACTACATTGTCAGTAATTACCAATTAGTCCAACTGCCTGGTGTGGGAATGGAACCCACAGCTTTAGATATTCCAGCACCATAAACATGTACGCTGCCTAATAAGCTACTGACACCTTCATGCTTGTAATTGCGAACAGACTGTGACATGAAACTCTACATTGTGGTAGGCTAATGTGGACCTAAACACCCTGGTTCCATGCTGCAGCCTTCAGCCTGGGCCTGTGAACACATTTCTGCTGTCTGCAGCTTGCACATGCATGGTATCTTCCATTGTCACTTGTGATGCAGATTTTGATTTCCACAGGAACTATAATCTAAGTTTGTACTAAGAGGACTGTATTTATGCAGATTGTGATAACATTTACATTTTATATAGGTGGCCCAGAAATTAGGTCAAGACAGTGCAGTTCAATCTACAGTAGAAAATATCATTAGGAATTAGTACTACTGTTTTACCCACACAAGTTTCCACTACAAATGCATTCTGGTACTGTCTACCATACACTAAAAAAAGAATAAATAAATATATAAAAACATAATCATTTCCACGGTGGAATTAAGAGACTATAGTGTACAAATTATGCAAAATGACTTATGGTTGAATGCCTTTTCAAATAAATTAAGCACATGGCTGCATAGGTACACACAGCCAGATGCAGACAGACACACACACTTCTTGTTCATAAAAATTCCATTTGTTTGACAAATCACTGCGATGATACTAGAACTAAAGTCACTAAATAATGACACGCATTTGAGTTTCAAACTTCATATCCTTCAGAAAATACATGGTATCACAAATCCTGTTATTCTAGCAACTTTTTAAGTGTATCAGAAGAACATTTAAAATTTGTCCCTATTTTTGGGCCTCTCCCCCATTATGTCAGGCTTTGCCCCCCCCCAATATTTGTGGCATTGTCCAGCTTTTTGGTTGTAAGAGGTTGAGAGTTGTGGCATGATCCAGCACAACACCCCCCCAGCAAGAGCTACTGAAAAAAAAAAAATCAAGAACTTCACTTTAATAAGCCGATCGATACATTGTAAGCGATCGGCTTATTACATTTCTATGTACAGCCCAATGCTCTTAGTTGCAGTGGCTGATGCAAACTTTAAATTTTCATTAAATGGAAAAAATAAAAAAAGAGAGACAATGGTGCACGTTCGTGCAGACTAAACAAATGGGCAGATGGATGCTCCCATCTCTCATACACACAGACACGCAGACATTCTGCTTCCAGACACACATCATTCATTTTCTTAACCACTGGCAACTCTCTCGTTCATATACACTCACAGACATTTTCACACATACATACACACACACACACACACACACACACACACTTTCTGCTTTTCACACACGCTGTTCAGTATCCCAAACATCGCCTAGTCTCTCTCATACACACGCATGCAAACCCTATTCTGCATTCACACCGGCACACATACTGCTTTCACACAAGCACTTGCGTTCTTTCTCTCCTGCATTACTCTCTCTCATTCACGCATACACAGCATGTTATGCATTCACACAGACACACACATTGTTTTCTCACATGCACTGTTCATGCTCTCATGCATTGCTCTGTGCAGTACACACACACACACACACACACACACACACACACACACACACACTGACATTCATCACTGTCTCATACACAAACACGTGCTTACACAGTCTCTTCTGCATTCACATACAAACGGACATTCTGCCTTCACGCATGCATTCACGAACCCACATGCAGTCAGGAGAATCACACTCATACACATACATACACACAGCAAACCACCACCTGAAAACCACTCGACTCTACAGCTTTTTGCAGGAACGTCCATATTGTCCTGCAAGTTGGGGGCAAAAGTGGATAGTTACGAAACACCCTCTCAGCAAGAGAACAAAAAAAAAAAGAAAAAAAAAGCTACTTCAGTGTAATAAGCCGATTGATATATTGTAAGCGATCGGCTTATTACATTTAGATCTATACGGCGCAGATAAATGGCTGAAAAAAATGAGTGAAGGATAAAACGGCACAGAAGAATGTCAGTGGCAGAAGCATTTAGTGAAAGAAGGAAATTTCTCTAGAGAAAAAAAAATAGTGGATGCTCCTGCCTTCTGGCACACTAAACAGATGCATGGCACAACTATTGGCAGCACCCCACCTCCTCAGTTAGAGCCCGGGAAAAATAAAAAGGGCTTGAGTGTAATAAGCCAATTGATACATTGTAAGCGATCGGCTTATTACAGTTAGATCTATACCGCGTAGCTAAATGGATGAAACAAGCAGTGAAAGGATTAAAAAAAGTAATGGATGCTCTTTTTTTTGGGCAGACTTCATCTCTCATACACACAGACACACTGAAACATACTGGTTTCAGACACGCACTATTCATTTTGTCATACCTTGGCAACTCTCTCTCTCATACACTCTGGGGCATGGTCTGATGTTCTTCATCTCACATTGCTGCAGTCCTTACACTTGGGTAGTCCGCTGTCCTCGGTCGGCCCGAATATCAAAGTATACGGCTGACGTCGGTCAAGGCGCATTAGACTTACATCAGGACGTCAGGGTACAAATGCGCATGACCGACGTCATATCCTCAGTCTTTTTTGCCGCATGGTCCGATGCAGAAGCAGCGTTGCAAGTGCCGTTCGGCATTCTGAAATTTTTCGAATTCGGAGTTTCAGACCGAGTCAAAGTTGGCTAAGTACCCCGTTGGGGAATATTTTAGTTTTTTCTTGCCTCAGTGGTTTACCGGATGTCAGAAAAAGTGAATAACTGTATTTCTTGTGGGAAACAGATACCGCATAGAGATTATCATACTTTGTGTATTCCTTGTTTAGGGCCTGAGCACGACGTTGTTGGGTGTCGCTTTTGTGCTAGATTCAATAAGCGCACTATTAAGAGAAGGTTAGATTGTGCCAGGTTAGTCTTCGGAAGCGGTGCAATTATAATATGCCGCCGGATGCTCCGGCGTCCGCTTCAAGAAGCGCAAGGATAAGGCACCTAGGCCCAGGCTAGACGAGTCGTCCGCACCGGCCGCCCCTTCTCTAGAGGTGTCGGTGGATCCGTGGTTCCACCGAGGTTTCTCTGGAGTCCCAGGGGGAGACCTTGTTATTGCAAGATGTGGCCTCTCAGGAGGCAGGTCAGGCTGAAGGGGCTTCTCAGGTTACTGTACTCCCCTCCCTTCCTAGGGTGGTTAGGCCTTCTCCTTCTGTTTCCAAGGCTTCTCCCAGAGGCAGGCCAGGTTTAGCTTCAGTTGGTGTCACTCCTAGTTCTTCAGGATCTGTGCCCAAGAAGCATATGCTTAAAATGGCAGAAGATTTGATTACCTTGATTAGGGGTTCTTTGCCCCCTCCTGATAAGAGGCCTAGGGTGGAACCTGAGTTGGGGAGTTTTGAGCAGGCTTCAGATGTTTCAGAGTCTTCGGCTGAAGACTTGCAGGAGTACTCTCCTTATTCTGATTCTGATGTGGATGATTCTACTCCTTCTGCTTCTCCTCCTGAGGATTTTTCTTTTTCAGAGACTCTTCATTCCATGAGGGAGCATTTTAAGTGGGAAGGTCAGGACTTCTCTGATTCCAGGAAAAGGCTTAGGGAATTTTTGTTTTTACCCCAGCATAGGCCTTTGGCTATACCTCCTGTTCTGGATGTTGTGGAGGATGTGTTTGCAGAGGCCTCTCTTAATCCTGATTCTTTGCCTCCTGCTCCTGTTAAGCCGGATAGGTATTATAGGGTGCCTGAAGCTCATAAGTATCTTTTTAAGAGTCCTAGGGCGGACCCAGAAACTGTTAGTCAGGGGCCTAAGGGTGTTAAGGCTTCGGTTGTTAAAAATCCGGTTCCTCCAGATAGAGGCGCCAGGGCTTTGGATAGATGGGGAAAGAAAGTCTATACTACTTCCACCCTTGCTATGAGGGCTCTGAATTGCCAGTTTCACATGTTGAAATTCCAAAACTATCTACTGTCTCAATTGAAGTCTAAGGTAGATGCTCTGGCGGAAGGTATTGAGTGTAAAGAGTTACAAGATTTGGTACATGTCTCTGAACAAGTGGGTAAGCATTCTTTGCAATGTGGTTTTGATGCTGTACAGGTCTCGTCTAGGGTGGCTGCCACTGGGTCAGTTCTTCGCAGGCACGCCTGGCTAAGGGATCAGAATTTATCTGACCATGTTAAGACAAGGATTTTAGATGCTCCTTTACAATCTGATGTGTTATTTGGTTCACCTGTTGAGGCAGTCTTAAAGAAAATGGAAGACAAGGCTAAGTCTATGCAGACTGTTAAAGATTTTTTGCAGGTTCAGCCTCCAAGTTTAGCTGAAATTGGCCTACCAAGGGAGGACGTATCCTTCTTATGATTCCCAGTCTAGGGTAGGTCTAGACGTGGTAGGGGCAGAGCTCAGGGCTCTTTCAGGCCTAGAACAGGGAGTTCACCTGCACAGTCTTCGGTGAGGGCAGGGGTCAGTCCTTTCGTAAACAGACCCAATGACCTACCTTTTCAGCTGCCAGAGCCTTCTTGTCTGGCAGCACCTTTGGGAGGAAGGTTGGCACTTTTCAAGGAAAATTGGAGTTTAATTACCCAAGACAGATGGGTATTGGATATCATACACCAAGGTTACAGGTTTTATTTCCATACCTTGCCTCCTTTCAAAGGCATGCCAGACGTTCCTCCTCAGCAAAGAATAGAGGCTCACAAACAGATTTCTCTGCTGCTCCAAATAGGAGCCATACAACCGGTCCCTCTGTCAGAAGTGGGCCTAGGATTTTATTCTCGCCTGTTCCTAGTACCAAAGAAGGGGAACACGTGGAGACCAATTTTGGATTTATCTATCCTCAACACTTATCTGGACATTCCCAAGTTCAAAATGTTGACGTTACAACAGCTTTTACCTCTGATGGGCAAAGATCACTGGATGGTGACTCTGGATCTCCAGGAGGCTTACCTTCATGTTCCTATCAGGCTAAGTTGCAGGAAGTATCTACGTTTTCGGGCTGGGACTTCTCGTTATCAGTTCTCTGCATTGCCCTTTGGCTTATCTACTGCGCCCAGAGTGTTCACGAAGGTTCTGGCTCCAGTGATAGCTTTCTTCAGGCTAAGAGGAATACAGATCTATCCTTATTTGGACGATTGCCTGATTCTGGCTCAAGGAAAGGACGAACTTCTTCATCATCTACACTATGTGATAGCAGTGCTAAGATGCCTGGGGTATTCTGTGAACGAAATAAAGTCCAGTCTAGTACCCTCTCAGGACATGTGCTTTCTGGGTGTGAGACTGAATACAGCATCCCAGATGGCCGTTTTGACCCCGGACAAACAAAAGACTCTTTCTCTTTACTTCCATCAATTGTCTCATCAGTCCAGGCTGACTGCAAGGACAGTCCTTCAAGCCTTGGGGTTCATGGCATCTTGTATTCTGGTGCTTCCCAATGCCAAACTGCATATGAGGAAGCTACAATGGTATCTCAAAATGTATGGACACAGCACTGCCAAGATATGGACACTGTCATTCAGATAATACCTTGCATTCAAAAGGAATTTTGTGGTGGGCTCAGAAATGTCACCTAAACAAGGGACTCTCTGTGACCCGCCAGAGGCGAGTCAGATTCTAACGACAGATGCCTCAGACAAAGCTTGGGGAGCTCATCTAAATGGAAAGTGGATACAAGACACGTGGCCTGCCAGACTTCTACATCTACATATCAACCTGAAGGAGATGTTAGCAGTCCAATTTGCATTAATAGCTTTCAAGGATTTACTTCTTCCAGGGCAGGTGTTGATTCTAACAGACAACACAACTGTCATGTGGTACATCAACAAGCAAGGGGGAACTCATTCTTATCCTCTGTGCAGACAAGCAATGATTTTGTGGGAGACTGCTCTCAGTTTAAAGCTAAATCTACAGGCAAGGTTTCTGCCGGGAGCACAGAACTCCTTAGCAGATGGGTTGAGCAGACAAATTATGGATCCCCACGAGTGGAAATTGGATCCTCATGTATTTCAGAAATTGACAGTGTCATGGGGATCTCCAGACATAGATCTGTTCGCTTCTCCACTAAACTACCAGCTGCCAAAGTTTTGCACAAAAAGTTTTCATCCCACAGCTTGGAAAGTGGATGCTCTTTCCTTCAATTGGAGCAATCTTCATGTGTATGCCTTTCCACCTCTGCCTCTCCTCCCAAAGGTACTTCTGAAGGTCAGACAGGACAAGCCAAAGATGATTTTAATAGCTCCAGATTGGCCTCGACAGCATTGGTACCCACTACTGAGAAGTCTGGTACGGGAGCCTCCATGGCCTTTACCTTCGATTCCACACCTGCTGTCTCAGGAGAACAGTCATTTACTCAATGTCAAACTTCACTCTCTTCACCTGACAGCCTGGCATATTCTGTTCTAAACCCTGGAGGGTTTCAGCTTCCACAGCAAGTTTTGAATGTTATTTTGGAGGCCAGAAGGCCTAGTACAAGGAAAGTGTACGCAGATAAATGGAAGAGATTTTTATTTTGGAGTGCAGCAAAAGCATTTGATGTTTCTAAGCCTAATTTAAGTGTGGCTCTTCAATATCTTACTGAGTTACTGGACAAAGGTTTGTCCTTCTCTTCTATTAAGATTCATGCTGCAGCAATTTCTGCTCACTATGATTGTGACCCACCATTGTTTTCTCATCCTTTGTTTAAGCAATTCCTTAGAGGGGCAAAGAATATAAGACCCCCACGTAGAGCTCCTACTCCTGCTTGGGATCTCAATTTTGTGTTGGAGAAACTCACTCTACAACCTTTTGAGCCTGCAGCTACTGCTGAGTTGAAATATTTATCATGGAAGACTGCTTTTTTGTTGGCCATTACCTCTGCGAGAAGGGTTTCTGAATTACAGGCCCTTATGGCAGTTGAGCCTTTCTTAATTTTCCATAAGGATAGGGTATCTTTGCGTACTAATCCTTCCTTTATGCCTAAAGTGGTTTCTAGTGTGGCTTTAAACCAAACTATTCATTTGCCTACCTTTTATGCAAACCCCCAAAATAAAGGGGAAAAGATTTTGCACACTTTGGATATACACAGGCAGTTGCGATATTATTTGAGCAGAACTAAAGGGTTCAGGCAGTCTCAGCAGTTATTTGTTTCTTTTGCTTTGAGTTCTCAGCGCAAGCCTGTGTCAAAACAAACTGTTTCTAAGTGGATTGGGTTGTGCATTGCTTTCTGTTATTCCCATCATGGCAAGGAGGTTCCAGCTGGGATTAGGCCTCATTCCACTAGGGCTACTGCCACTTCAACAGCCTTTTTAAGGGGGGTGGCAACTAAAGCTATTTTGGAGGCAGCTACTTGGAGTTCAGTGCATACTTTCTCTAAGCATTATCACCTTCCACTTTACTCTAAATCTAGGGCTGGTTTTGCCACTGCTATTTTACAGGGCATTTTGGCAGCTCCTGCTTCTTTATAGTTGTGCCATCCTCCCTTACCTCTGCTTTGGGATTATACCCAAGTGTAAGGACTGCAGCAATGTGAGATGAAGAACATAGTACAGTTTTGTACCTACCATAAATGTAGATGTTCGAAGATCCACATTGCTGCAGTCCAATTTACCGACGTCAGCCGTATACTTTGATATTCGGGCCGACCGAGGACAGCGGACTACCCAAGTGTAAGGACTGCAGCAATGTGGATCTTCGAACATCTACATTTATGGTAGGTACAAAACTGTACTTTCAACATTCACACACAGTCAAAGCCAGAATTTTCAATATTCACACATACATACTGCTTTCAGGCATGCTTCGCTAGCACACATGCAGGCAGAAACACTCATACACACACATGCACACACTGCAGCACGGTGATTGGAGACAGCATGGAGTGAAAGAACCTACGGTAAAACAAAACCAGGAAAATACTGTGAGCCTTGCAGCACAGACCCACAACAAGGCATAACAATTAGTTTGCGGCAGAAATTTGTATGTAGCGTACTTACCCATACAGTTAGCAAGTAATGTATTTCTCTGTGGACATTGCCTTGCAGATTAGCTGGAGGAAACTCTTGATCCAATACTGCTTTTACTCCAGAAAGAAACAATGGATGAAATGTAGAGTTCCACAACAAAGTAATGCAAACCTTTTTAATTAGCTGATAAACTGCAATGTCACTGTGGGTGGATCAGCAGGAGAGGGAACTACTGATTTGACTGTGTCGAAGGTACGTCACAACTGGGGAGACCTATTCCAACTCAAAGGATGCGATACTAAAGAATGGGGGATGGGTTTCCTGCACTACGCTAGGGAAAGTGAGATATGTAGAACTAACTAACTTCTTGTTGCATTCCGGCAACCACAGACGGCTGGGATGAGTTTACAGGGATAAAGAACACTTGCAGTTGAGTCGTATAATGCTCGAGCCCGGAGTTTTCCTTTAAGAATTTAGAGTTGAAATATTTAACAGCCTACTCAAGAGGGAGAGTTTTTAGTGGGTACCAGTTACAGGCATTAAGTTCATTTTGGAATAATACAGGGTTAAAATGTTTGTTGGTTCGAGAGATCTTGTAAGTGGGGGTTTTACGGATGTCATTCTTTTGTCTTATAATGTAAGTTTTAACATATGATCACTTAAGTCATCTGGTAGAGTTCCTGCCTTGTAAATTTGTTTATTAATGAGTATCCAATCTAAGATACTCTTTGTTGTTAGGTTTGTTAAGCCTAGTGGTGGTGGTGGTAGTTTGACTAAAGCCATGAAGATTAATATGTGATGAAGGATTATCTGTGTTTACACATTTCCAGTCAGTATTAAAGTCACCTAGTATAATAGTTTCTTGTGAGTAAGAAGTTGATACCCAGCTTAGAATGTCTTCTATTGTAGTGATATTATTACCAGGGGGTAAGTAGATGCAGATAATGTATAGGGCTTTGGAAGCATTTAGTTGAAGTTTGGAGATAAGAACTTCAGCCTTACTATCTTGAGGTGGGTTATAATATATGGAGGAGATCTGTAGTGTGGATTTATATGGTAGTGCTACCCCCCCCCCCATGTTTTATGCGGTCGAGTCTCAATATGTTGTAACCTGGGGGGATTATTTCATTATCTTTAGTTACAGGTTTTAACCAGGTTTCTGTGAGGCAGAGGATATGAAAGGAATGAATATCAAGGAGGGCGTGGAGATGGACAGTTTCATTATTTATACTGCAGACATTGAGATGACCTAAAAGTAAGGAATTAGAGAGACGGGTTTGGGTAGTTAGGGTGGGGGGAGTGGTAGAAAGAGTTGTAAAAGGTGGGATGTTTGTTGGGCCTGGGTTAGGGTAGATGTCACCGTCTTTTAAGGTGGGAGTTTTTAGGGCCAAAAATGGGTAGTTGAGGAAGCTGGTTAGGTATTTTAGCTTCTTTACAGTTGGAGATGGTTCAAGCACATTTGGTACACACAACCTCGGAGGACGAAGCTGACGTTAGTAACGTACGTAAAGTTCATACCACGCAGGCGCGAAAAACCGGGCAGAGACTGCCAGGCTGCAATGAAGTCAGCACACCAGATTGTGGCTTCCCCAAAGTTTTACTAGACACGGACGGTGTCTTTGAGAATCCACCAGACACGCATCACATTGGGGAAACCACGGCAGCCAGTCGGGCTGATAAGTTCCGAGCTTTGGATTTAGCTCACACCGAGGATGATTTTCTTTTAAGTGAACGGCATGAATTCGTAGAACATGACTGCACTTTTGATTACAGTTTGTGTAAAAAGCGTTTGGATAATCAGTATGGTGGAGCCCGCCCGAAAATTCACAAGGACATTAGCTGTCTATCAAGGGCTGTTCCGGACAATAAAGGTACTGTGAATGCCAACTTGGGACGTGTTCCCAATAGCCGTAATAGATTATATTTACATGAACAAACAGACTCTGTTCAATATGCCGGTAACAAAATTTTAAAGGGCAACATGTGTAATGGAGAAGATTTGTTTGAACAATTTTTATGTGATGACAATGAATATTTTGATAACGACATGAGAGCTATGAATGGGCCAAATGGTCAGATGGAAAATAGTCATTTGTCTTTGAAAGAATGTATTTTAGATTATGGTAAAAAACTTACAGCATATAAAAATACCAAGATTGACCGTAGTTACTTAACTAAATGTATTGCACTTAATATTGTGCCTAAGGGCATGAGGTTTTTTAAATTACCGCTAGGGATCAAGTACACATCAGATGTTGAAAATGAATTCAATAAGCTATTTGAGGGATTCGGACAGGAATATATGAAACTTTTAATTAAACATTTGGATGCTAAATTGAGTATGTTAGCTGACCAATTAGAGAATATTAATATCACCATTACACAGCATAATGATTTTGACAGCATGAGGGATTTGTATGTGAAACAGTTTTATTATGTAGATAATAATGTGCAGAATATTGTGGACAGGAAGGATAAGAAAATACAACGTGATGTAGAGGCCTACAAGAGAGATAGGGCTTATGTTTGGCCAAGACACAAGGACACAGATGTACATAATAGGTATCCATCCAGGAGAAATGAACTGAAAAAATCCCATAGGGAAGAAAATTTTCAGGGGGGAAGATTTTACCCAGCTTGGAGGGGCACAAAACAATGGCACAGAACTTGAATGGGTTGAATAACATCACACACGTTGAAGATTCTTTGATGACAGTTAATAGCTCTATGACCAAGCAGGATGTGAACCCGATTGCACAATATGATAAGGACTCTTATCCCAGAATCATCATACATGATGGTTTTAAGGTGTTCAATTATACGACCATGGAGATTAACAACACTTGTGCTCAACTATTAAGTAAAGGTATGAAGTTCATACCCATGAGGGGATGGAACGTATTGGACAGCATAAAGGAAATAAAGAAATATTGTAGGAAGCTGAATTTGGCTTTGCAATTTGACAAAAACTCAGATTTGAACACCAAGGTCAAGGGTATAGCAGGGACTGATCTTACTAAAAAAAGCACTTTCATGCCTTTTTCCAACCCTCACGTACACAACTATGAGCAACTTGTATGCAATGATATTTATTGGACACACAACAAGATGGCACACAAGAGATACATTGAATCTGACAATCTTACTAGTATGGAAAGAAAATGTTTATCCGACCTTATTACCAACAAGGACATCAGGGTCATGAAACCTGACAAGGGAGGGGGGGCTGTGATTTTCTCCACTGATGAATACAATCTTGAGATACACAACATTCTCCACAACTCAGGAAACTATGAGAACATCTCATTGAATCAGGTCAACATTGGACACAAGCGTATTGACCTTATCATAGAGGAATATCTCATAGACAATAGGATCTCCAATGAGACATATTCCTTCATGAAAGTAGATCATCCAGTGTTAGCAAAGATGGTGGGTATCCCCAAGATACATAAATCCATTGCACAACCTCCCTTTCGTCCCATCGTGTCAGGTTCCAGGTCAAAAACCTTCAAATTAGGACAACTGATAGACGGATGGCTTAAGAGGACCTATGACAACATCCCACACATTATCAAGGATTCCTGGAGGTTTCTGGGGGCCATTACCAACGATGTATGGGATGCCAACTTGATCTATTTGACTGTGGATGTGGTCGACCTCTTTTCAAGTATCCCTAGGACTGAAGGTTTGGAATATTTTGAAAGAAGTCTCAAGAAGTTCACGGACTTCTCTTGGGAGAAGATTAGTCTTATATGTGACATGAAGTCACTTGTGTTGGACCATAACTACATCCTATTCCAAGGGGAATATTTCAGGCAGACCAGGGGAGTGGCGATGGGAGCAGCGTGTGCCCCCATCTTCGCGAACTTGGTCATGGCGGAATGGGAATCGGAATGTGTATTCAAGAGTTCCTTCTATAAGGACATAGCTATATATGTCAGATACCTTGACGACATATTTATTTTGTGGAAAGCATCAGAAGAGAGATTACAGGAATTTATGGTATACCTCAACCACACAGTGGAGTTTTTACAATTTACATATGAGTATAGCCACAAAGAAATTTCATATTTGGACGTACTTTTGAGTAACAATGACAGTGGGTTTACTTCTAGAACTTACAGAAAACCCACATTTTCGAACGATTACGTTCATTACAGTAGCAACCACCCACCTCACGTATTCCACAATGTAATAAAAGGACAATGTATACGTGTGGCTAGGATGTCGTCCAACATACACATTTTGGAATCTGAACTCAGAACTATTAAGGATATGTTTATTAAGAGAGCTTATCCTGAAAAGATGGTCACTGAAGTCATCAATTATGTTCACAATCAATGGGGTAGAAAATATCCACCCCTACTAGGTTCATACCAACCAACTATTAACGAGGGTACACACAGTGTATCCCTGGGTAGGGTATGTGTCCTTATGTATTCCCCCAGTACATATATTATTAAAGAAATTTTGGAAAGGCATTGGAAGACCTTGATGGTTATGGACAAGGACCATATATTGGATACCAAACCGAGATGTGTTTACAAAACAGCCCCTAACTTGAAGAGGTTACTGGAAAGAGGTAGTCATACCAATCAACACGCAGTCACATTCACAGGCACTGTCAAATGTGGAAATTGTAAACAGTGCAAATATATTAATGTGAATAAGATCATTAAACTTGACGATATCTGTCGCACCACTATTAGATGTATAAGGGGAAACTGCAAAACCAAACAGGTTGTATATTTGGCTGTCTGCACCATATGCAACGCACATTATATAGGTAAAACAGAGAGGCAGCTGAACAGACGTATTTACGAACACCTGTATAAAATAGGGAAGCATGACAATAAAAACGCATTATACAGGCATATATTAGAAAAGGGAGATGATCACAGTTTTTTATTTTCCATCATAGAACAGGTGGATATCACTCCCTTTGGAGGGGATTGGAAAATGAAATTGGCATCGTGCGAAAGCAAATGGCAAATTTTAACAGATTCCACGAGACCACCTGGTCTCAATGATTTTATTAGTATAAAACCTTTTTTAGCTTTGGAATAATTTCTTAGTAGTATTATTTTATTGTGATACAGTTTTGACCTTCATCATATCTGGTTTATATTTAGACACTTTGCATTTATCTCATATTTCATTTGTTAGTATGTACCTATTGGAAGGACATCAGTTCTGTTTTAAATATTAGTACATTTTTAAATATTAGTACATTGTTTTTTAATTATCAGTACATTGTACTTAGAATTTTTTGTCATGTTTTAATATTTTTTCACATGTAAGAATCCCATATTCTTATCTGGGTTACTGAATTATCGAGTGTAGAGTAGTGTCAAAAGTTATCAAGTACCATGTATCTTTAAATATTTTGGCGGTTTTTATTTTGATTATTTAATTGATTGATTAGTATGAGGTATGTGTGTATATATATTACTTTGCTTAGGTGTGTTATTTGTTCTGATGAAGGCTGGGGTACAGCCGAAAGCGCTCAACTTGGTTGTAATAAATTATTGCATTGGATTCATCTACTTTTGAATTGGATTTATCTATCACTTGCTGGTGACTTTTGTCCTGTTGTACGAGCAGAGTTCATTCCTCAACCACCGTACAGTTCTTGTGTATCTTTCTTGCATTTTTTTGGTGAGTTCTTTACAGTTGTGTTATTGAATTTAATATGAGTAAGTAGATGATACTTGGCTAGCAGGTAGCAGGATGTGGTATTTATTTGAAAATGGGTAAGGGTTTAGTTGTGACTAGCTGTTTAGGAGAGTACACAAAAAATAACAATATAATTAAAAAAAAATTTTTAGAGATTATTTATGACCTATTTAATAGTTGAATAACTTTACACTCTATCTTGTTTTTCAGTATACAAATATAAATTTAGACATAAACTTGAACAATTCTTATATATATATGCCTTTCATATATATATATATATATATATATATATTGTTATATATATGTACATTTTCATTTGTATATACATCTTTTATATACATATTTCATATTTATTTTAATTAAATTTATTAATTTGTTATATTATTATATGCTAAGCACTATTTTTATAGATTTTTGTAATAGTACCACTCTAAAAGTTGGTAATCAAATACCCTAACATCTAATTGTTTTAATCTGAATATTTACAGTTATTCTAAATTTAGTTAACGTATGTAATATAGTTACTCTGCCACTATATACTTTATATTAGGTATTTTTTGTAGAACTTAATTATTAGCCTTAATTATTAGTCTTGACTGCTATTTATATATTTTTTAGCATTCATAGTATTTATTGCATTTATCAGAAAATTTGATTGTCTGAACCAATGTCTAGTAAGCATAGTCGTCTTTTTTAGTGACAGTTATTGAAACTGATGATGACTAAGCCGTTTACATTCTATATATTTTTGGATCGAAATTTCTATTAATATTAAATACTATATGCTGTTTTAATACTTTTGTTTTAAAGGCTCTGTTGCACAATTAAGAAATTTTGATACGCTAAGCAAGCGCTCAACTTTGAGTGTCATGAAACACTATTATGGCTATATTTCCATTGTAAATCCACATAATAGGTGGCTGAATAACTTTTCAACTTAATTATATACATCTATATTTGTATAAATACGATTTTTATGCAATGTCTTTAATTTAACTTGTATGTGGATATGATTATGGTGACGCATAATGGTTATAAGCTTTGTAGATGATGTATCTACAAAGAATATGTATCTTCACCAGATCTTGTTAGAGCCAGAGTAATCTGAAATTGCTTTTATTTTACCCTTTTAAATGTTAATTGTGGTGATTAATTAGATTAAGTTTTGTGCTAATTGTTATACTATTTAAACTCAGTTTGTGGGAGAAATTATTATCTGAGGAAGCGTGGTTGTTTCCACGCGAAAGCGCTTATCATTCACCAACTCGTTTTTTGAAATAAAAGTTTATTTTAATGTAAAGCTGCTATTTCTACTGGTTTATTGGCTGCATATCGTTTTGTTACCTTGGTACATCGTGGAGAGATCAGGTTCTATTTTTTGATTGATGTTTAGGAGAGTAGTTGAAGTAGTCATAATTACATTCATCAGTGAAGGTGAAGAGATAGGCAGATGTGAGAATAGATATGAGAGTAACTAGGAGTATAAATTTGGTTAGGATAGGTTTAGTTGTTGAAAACATATAAGGGGTTTCTTATATAGCTACAGCAGGACCTGGGTAAGATAAGACAAAAGAAAGTAAGGGTTTTATAAAGTCCTTTGTGTGGGAGCAGTGATAAGGTAATGAATAATCTTAAGAGGTTTAGGAAGATGTACTGGATGTAGGAGGTGAGGGAAAAGTAAAAAGGTGTGGTTAAATTAAATAGATTGGTTGAAGTATTAGATTGGATGGTTGGGAGAGAGGGTGTGGTTAAGGAAGTGTAAGTTTAGGACCCCTGGGGTGGGTGGGAATTGGGGGTAGGGGTCAGGGAGCGGAGTGAGCCCGCAGGGTGAACGGAGCGGGTTAGAGCTGAGAGGTAATCAGTTATTCAGTGAGACTGAGATATATACAGCTTTGAGTAGGTATGTGGCACTTTCTTTAATTACTTTCCATAGAAAAGAAATGCAAAGGGTGTCCTTAGTTCTAGGTGTATAGGGGAGTAGGTATTTAGTAAAGAGCCCAGAAGCAGAAGTATTGAGACAGAAGATTGAGCTATATAGAGTATCTACTGTTGACTAAAAGATAAATCCCTGTTTTATGCCTTTCTGGGGAGGGGGGATATCAGGAAGTAAAGATCTTACAGGGATAACTGGAGTGAAGCACTTCTATGTAGTCCATGTAAGGGTTACAGGTTGGGTTTTCTTTTCAGTTTAGTAGGGATTTCTTTTATGTTGCTATGTTGTTGATAGGTGGACAGCCTGTGTCACAGCACTAGGCTTATAAGCTGAAAAAGAGACTGAGACAAATAAATATTAAATGGCAATTAGGTTACAGTCTTTGCAAGTATGGGAAGAGAAATGGTGGGGAGTTGTGCAAGTCAGTAGCTGAGTGGAGTGTCAAAAAGCAATACAGGCCGGACACAGGAAAACATCATATAGACTCCTGAAAAACTAAAATTGTGAGGCACATAAAAAAAAGCATTAGCCCTCTACAACCTTCTTTATCTAATTAGTACTCACTTTAGGAGCTTAGATAAGGTAACGACTGAGCAGATTAACAGTTAATACAACTTTCACAGCAACATAAATGCTATCATCAGCTAGAGCGATTACTGTAGACTATAGTGCAAAAAAACATTAAATATCAGCCAATAGAAAATTACTAAAGCAACTATATTTGATAAACAACAACTGAAATTAACATGTAGTAGGCAACGCTAGGGTAATTTCTAGCAGCTAGGTTATTTGGAGTCATAATTCACATATCAGCCTGTGCAAGTTCTAATATAACTAGATTAATTAACATTAGTAAGACCTTGCATGAGGCAAGGAAGGCTAGGGTGATGTCTAATAGCTAGGTTAATTTTACAGGCTAAAACTACTCAGAAATACCAGCAAGTAGGCTTATCAATAGATATATTAAGTTCCTCTCTTCTAAATACACCGTCCGATTAATTGTTTGTCCCAGTTGCAGCAAACAATTCAAGAAAATAAGAAGTAGATGCCCGGATAGCAAAACTCACGTCTTTGTACCTGGGAAAAGTATCTGGTTGCCTAAAACAGGCGATGAAAAAATCAGCGCTCTATGCCTGAGCTCTTTTAAAGTGGGCTATAAGCGTGACTACAGTAAATCATAGTTACATGTGTCTGAAAGAGTGATAATATCAGTACTTTGTGACTGAGCACATTTAAAGGAGGCAAGTAAGCGTGTTTATATTGGGGTACAGTCAGCTCTGTCGATAGCAACTAGATATTACTGCTATGGAAGAAAACTCTCTCTGAAATTCATTTAGAGTATTACCTATCCGTTTGCCAGAGCACCAGATGGATGCACACTGGTTAGACCTCAGCGAGTGAAGCTAAGCTAAAGAAAACCAGCGTTTCAGCAGTTGGTCAAACGAACATGAATGCAATTAGTGAAATATAACAATTCTCTTTATACAGAGAATACAGTATATTCGCTCAATACAGAGTACATACCACGTGGGGGGAAATGCTCAGAGCCTGTGTAACATTGCGTTTACCATAGCATAGTTAACACAGATTATAGTTGGATAAAGCATATTCGGCTAACAAAGTGTATAAAAGCAACAATAACATACAGTAAAACACAGCAATGCAAAATGCACCCTTACGGATCGCACACCACGCGGAGGACCAAGGGGTTGTTCTGCTAGGGAGAAGGGATTTAAAAATGGCGCCACAAGTCCTAACCTATATTTATAGCTTTGGGATAGATACTAGGGAGGGGAGGGGGTGGGTGGCACTGAAGTACCAGGGCAGTGGAGGGGAGAGGGAAAATACAAGCTGCCTAGAAGGATTGGTCTGATCTTTTAGTAGGAAGTGAATTTCAGAGTGTGGGTAAGGAGGGTATGTAGAGCTGAGAAGTAATCAGATGTTCTTCATCTCACATTGCTGCAGTCCTGACATATGGGTAGTCCGCTGTCCTCGGTCGGCCCGAATACCAAAGTATTAGGCTGACGTCGGTCATGGGCGCGCAGATCTGACATCAGAGCGTCAGGGTATTAAAGCGCATGACCGACGTCATATCCTCAGTTTTTTTTTGCCGCATGGTCCGATGCAGAAGCAGCGTTTGCAAGTGCCGTTAGGCGTTCTGAAATTTTCGTATTCTGAGTTTCAGACCGAAACCAAGTTGGGCTAAGTACCCCGTTGGGGAATATTTTTGTTTTTTCTTGCCTCAGTTAATTCCGGATGTCAGAAAAAGTGAATAATTGTATTTCTTGTGGGAAACAGATACCGCATAGGGATTACCACTCTCTTTGTATTCCTTGTTTGGGACCGGAGCACGACGTAGTCGGGTGTCGCTTTTGTGCTAGGTTTAATAAGCGCACCATTAAATGTAGGTTAGATTGCGCTAGGCTTGTCTTGATGGCGGTGTAATTATAATATGCCGTCGGATCCTCAGGCGCCGCTACCAAGAAGCGCAAAGACAAATCTTTAAAGTCCAGGCAGGATGAGTCGTCCGTTCCGGACGCCGGTTCTTTAGAAACTATGGTGGAATCTGTGGATCCAGCCGAGGTTTCAGTTGAGTCTCAGGGGGAGGCTTTAATTTTGCAAGATGTGGCCTCTCAGGAGTCAGGTCAGGCTGAGGGGCCTCTCAGGTTGCTGTTCTCCCTTCCTTGCCTAAGGTGGTTAGGCCTTCTCCTTCTGTCTCTAAGGCTCCTTCCAAAGGCAGGCCTGGTTTGCCTTCCACGGTGTCAGTCCTAGTTCTGCAGGTTCTGTGCCTAAAAACACATGCTTAAAATGGCAGAAGATTTAATTTCTTTAATCAGAGGTTCTATGCCCCCTCCTGATAAGAGACCTAGGGTGGAGCCAGAGGTGGAAAGTTTGGAGCAGGCTTCAGATTACTCAGAGTCTTCGGTTGAAGACATTCAGGATTTTCCTCCTTATTCTGATTCAGATGCAGAGGATTCCACTCCTTCTGCTTCTCCTCCAGAGGATTTTTCTTTTTCAGAAACCCTGCATTCTATGAGGGAGCATTTTAAATGGGAAGGTCAGGATTTCTCAGATTCCCGAAAGAGGTTTAGGGAATTTTTGTTTTTACCACAACATAGGCCCTTGGCTATACCTCCTGTTTTGGATGTTGTTCAAGACGTTTTCTCCGAGGCTTCCCTTAATCCAGACTCTCTGCCTCCTGCGCCAGTTAAGCCAGACAGGTATTGCAGGGTACCTGAGGCTCATAAATATCTGTATAAGAGTCCAAGGGCTGACCCAGAAACTATTAGCCAGGGACCTAAGGGTGTCAGGGCTTCTGTTGTAAAGAATCCAGTTCCTATGGATAAAGATGCTAGAGCTTTGGATAGATGGGGTAAGAAAGTGTATACCTCTTCCACTTTAGCAATGAGGGCTTTGAATTGCCAGTTTCATATGTTGAAGTATCAGAATTTTCTCCTTACTCAACTAAAATCTAAAGTGGCTGCTTTGGCAGAGGGCGTAGAGTGTAAAGAATTACAGGATTTGGTACATGCCTCTGAACAGGTGGGTAAGCATTCTTTGCAATGTGGTTTCGATGCTTTACAGGCTTCTTCCAGGGTGGCTGCCACTGGTTCAGTTATTCGCAGGCACGCCTGGCTTAAGGATCAGAATTTGTCAGAGCATGTTAAAACTAGAATTTTGGATGCTCCTTTACAGTCTGAAGTTTTGTTTGGTTCTCCTGTGGAGTCTGTCTTGAAGAAAATGGAAGACAAGGCTAAGTCTATGCAGACTGTTAAAGATTTTTTGCAGGTGCAGCCTCCTAAGTTTAGCAGGAATTGGCCTACTAAGGGATGGGCTTATCCTTCTTCTGATTCACAGTCTAGGGGTAGATCTAGACGTGGTAGGGGCAGAGCTCAGAGTACTTTCAGGCCTAGAACATGGAGTTCACCTGCACAATCTACAGGTGAGGGCAGGGGCCAGTCCTTTCGTAAACAGGCCCAATGACCTGCATTTTCAGCTGCCAGATTCTTCCTGTCTGGCAGCTCCTTTGGGAGGAAAGTTGGCACTCTTCAAGCAAAACTGGCTTTTAGTCACCCAGGACAAATGGGTGTTGGACATTATAGACCGAGGCTACAAGTTTTATTTCCATACATTGCCTCCTTTCAAAGGCATGCCAGACGTTCCTCCTCAGCAAAGGGTAGAGGCTCACAAGCAGATTTCTTTACTTCTTCAAATGGGGGCTATACAGCAGGTCCCTCTGTCAGAAGTGGGCCTAGGATTTTATTCTCGCCTGTTTCTAGTACCAAAGAAAGGAAACACTTGGAGGCCGATTTTGGATTTATCTATCCTCAACACATACCTGGACATTCCAAAATTCAAAATGTTGACGTTGCAACAACTTCTACCTCTGTTGGGCAAAGATCACTGGATGGCAACTCTGTATCTCAAAGAGGCTTATCTTCATGTTCCTATCAGGCCCAGTTGCAGGAGGTACCTGCGTTTTCGGGCTGGGACTTTACATTATCAGTTATCTGCATTGCCCTTTGGCTTATCTACTGCGCCCAGGGTGTTCACAAAGGTTCTGGCTCCAGTGATAGCCTTCTTACGGTTAAGAGGAATACAAATTTATACTTATTTGGACGATTGCCTGATTCTTGCTCAAGACAAGTACGAACTTCTTCATCATCTACAGTATGTGATGGCAGTGTTAAGGTGCCTAGGGTATTCTGTGAACGAAACAAAGTCCAGTCTAGTACCCTCTCAGGAAATGTGCTTTCTGGGTGTGAGACTGAATACAGCTTCCCAGACGGCTTTTTTGACCCCGGACAAGCAAAAGAACCTTACTCTTTACTTCCATCAATTGTCTCTACGGTCCAGGCTGACTGCAAGGACAGTCCTTCAAGCCTTGGGGTTCATGGCATCTTGTGTTCTGGTGCTTCCCAATGCCAAACTGCATATGAGGAAGCTACAATGGTATCTCAAAAATGTATGGACACAACACTGCCAAGATCTGGACACTGTCATTCAAATAATACCTTGCATTCAAAGGGAATTTTTGTGGTGGGCTCAGGAATGTCACCTAAACAAGGGACTCTCTGTGATCCGACCAGAGGAGAGTCAGATTTTAACGACAGATGCCTCGGACATGGCTTGGGGAGCACACCTCAATGGAAAATGGGTTCAAGACACGTGGCCTGCCAGACTTCAACATTTACATATCAACTTGAAGGAGATGTTAGCAGTCCAATTTGCATTGATGGCTTTCAAGGATTTACTTCACCCAGGGCAAGTGTTGATTCAAACAGACAACACAACTGTCATGTGGTACATCAACAAGCAAGGGGGAACCCATTCGTACCCTCTTTGCAGGCAAGCAATGATTTTGTGGGAGACTGCTCTCAGTTTACACCTCAATCTTCAGGCAAGGTTTCTACCAGGAGCACAGAACTCCTTAGCAGATGTTTTGAGCAGACAGATAGTGGATCCCCACGAGTGGAAATTGGATCCTCGTGTATTTCGAAAATTGACAGTGATATGGGGAACTCCAGACATAGATCTGTTCGCTTCTCCACTAAATTTCCAGTTGCCAAAGTTTTGCACAAAAATGTTTCATCCCACAGCTTGGAAAGTGGATGCTCTATCATTCAGTTGGAGCAATCTTCACGTCTATGCCTTTCCGCCTCTGCCTCTCCTTCCCAAGGTACTCTTGAAGGTCAGACAAGACAAGCCCTCCATGATTCTAATAGCTCCAGATTGGCCTCGACAGCACTGGTACCCTCTGCTGAGGAGTTTGGTACGGGAGCCTCCATGGCCTTTGCCTTCGATTCCGCACCTTTTGTCACAGGAGGGCAATCATTTCCTCAATGCCAGGATTCAGTCCCTGCATCTAACAGCCTGGCATATTCTGTTCTAGAACCTGGAGGATCGCAGCTTCCACAACAAGTTTTGAATGTTATTTTGGAGGCCAGAAGGCCTAGTACGAGGAAGGTTTATGCTGATAAATGGAGGAGATTTTTAATTTGGAGCAAAACAAAGGGCTTTGATGTTTCCAGGCCTGATTTAAGTGTTTCTCTTCAATATCTTACAGAATTGTTAGACAAGGATTTGTCTTTCTCCTCTATAAAAGTTCATGCTGCAGCCATTTCTGCTCACTATGACTGTGACCCTCCATTATTCTCTCATCCTTTGTTTAAGCAATTTCTTAGAGGGGCAAAGAACATAAGACCCCCACGTAGAGCTCCTACTCCTGCCTGGAATCTCAATTTTGTGTTGGAAAAACTTACTTTACCTCCTTTTGAACCTGCAGCTACTGCTGAGTTAAAGTTTTTGTCTTGGAAGACTGCTTTTTTGTTGGCCATTACGTCTGCTAGAAGGGTTTCTGAATTACAGGCTCTTATGGCAGTTGAACCCTTCCTAATTTTTCATAAGGATAGGGTATCTCTGCGTACTAATCCTATTTTTATGCCTAAAGTGGTTTCAAATGTGGCCTCGAACCAATCAATTCATTTGCCTACTTTTTATGCAGTTCCCCAAAATAAAGGGGAAAAAATTTTGCACACTTTGGATATTCACAGGCAGTTGCGTTATTATTTGAGCAGGACTAAGGGGTTCAGACAGTCTCAGCAGTTGTTTGTTTCTTTTGCTTTGGGTTCTCAGGGGAAACCTGTTTCAAAACAAACTATTTCTAAATGGATTGGCTTTTGTATTGCTTTTTGTTATTCTCATCATGGTAAGGAGATTCCGGCTGGAATCAGACCTCACTCCACTAGGGCTACTGCCACTTCTACAGCTTTTTTAAGGGGAGTAGCTAGTAAAGATATTTTGGAAGCAGCTACTTGGAGTTCAGTGCATACTTTTTCTAAACATTACCACCTTCCTCTTTATTCCAAATCTAGGGCTAGATTTGCCACTGCAATCTTACAGGGCATTTTGGCAGCTCCCAATGCTTTATGATTTTGCCAGCCTCCCTTTACCTCTGCTTTGGGATTCTACCCATATGTCAGGACTGCAGCAATGTGAGATGAAGAACATAGTACAGTTTTGTACCTACCATAAATGTAGATGTTCGAAGATCCACATTGCTGCAGTCCAATTTACCCTCCCTCCTTCCCCTCTGTGGTTTGGAATGGTTGTATGGTTTGGGTGGTAGCTGTTATTTGTACATGCCTTTTGGGAAGTGTTCTATTTTTGGCTGTGGCCTTTCTTTTTAGGGCCTTCTGACATCTGGGGCAAGAAAAGACTGAGGATATGACGTCGGTCATGCGCTTTAATACCCTGACGCACTGATGTCAGATCTGAGCGCCCATGACCGACGTCAGCCTAATACTTTGGTATTCGGGCCGACTGAGGACAGCGGACTACCCATATGTCAGGACTGCAGCAATGTGGATCTTCGAACATCTACATTTATGGTAGGTACAAAACTGTACTTCATTCAGTGAGACTGAGATCTATACAGCTTTGAGTAGGTACTTGGCACTTTCTTTAATTACTTTCTATAGAAGCGAAATGCAAAGGGTGTCCTTAGTTCTAGGTGTATAGGGGGGAGGTGGGTATTTTTGAAGTGCCCAGAAGCAGGAGTATTTATCTACTGTTAAGACTAAAAGGTAAATCCCTGTTTTATGCCTTTCTGGGGGAGGGAGGGATATCAGGAAGTAAAGATCCTACAGGGATAACTGGAGATAGGTGTTCGGTAGAGCTGGTGGAGTTCAGCTAGAAGTAAAGATACAGTTTTTTAAAGCCTTGTGTTCTGCTGCCCTCTAGTGGCATATATAGGGAATTACACTAATTCATTAAGCTAGATAGGAGGTAAGGTAGAGAAGAATAAAAAAGAGGGGATGAACGGCCTCTGAGTAGGTCTGCAGGTGTGCTGGCCCTTGCAAATAGGTTTACCTAAAGCACTCACTAATATATAGTTAAACCTGTAAAAATGTAGGATATCACCTACACTGTGAGGCTGAGCAAAGCATTTCTAGGTAGTCCACGTAAGGGTTACAGGCTGGGTTTTCTTTTCAGTTCAGTAGGGATATCTTTTATGTTGCTATGTTGTTGATAGGGGGCAGCCTGTGTCACAGCACTAGGCTTATAAGGGACCGCACACCACGCGGAGGACCAAGGAGTTGTTCTGCTAGGGAGAAGGGATTTAAAAATCTATATATGTATATATGGTGCAGCGGTATCGTTGTCACCTCTCAGCAAGAGGTTCTCCCGTTCGATTCTCTGCTTGAGCGCCTTCTGTTTCTAGTTTGCATGTCCTCCCTGCGGTCGACTGGTGTTCGAAAGACATGCGTGAATGGGCGTGCCTTCATTTAAGGTTAGGTGTCGAGCTGGCACCTCAGCACTGTAAAGAGCTGGCACCTCGGCACTGTAAAAATCTACTACCAATCATTAGCGGACCGGAGTTCTGCTGTGGCGACCCCTAACCGGGAAAAGCCGAAAGAAGAAGAACAACAACAAACCTTTGTTTAATGCTGTAGTCGGCGACAAAACTTTCCCTGAACAAGACTTTCTATACCCTCTGTTGTCCTGAACCTTACAGCAAAGGTTAAAGAACACTGTTTTATTTGGGTATTTATACTCAACTGGGATTCTGTTTGGACAAGGCCAAGGATATCTGAAATTCAGAACAACTGTTTGTGTCCTTTTCAAAAGGCTAGCAAGGGAAGCCTGCAAATAGATTTTTTTCCAACTGGTTTGCTGTTATTATCTGTTGCAGTTCTGCCTTTGTGAAAACAAGTGCATGGGTACATAAAATCTCACTTAAAGCTGCAGCAGCCAACACAATATTTCTCAAAGGGGTCAACACTCGTTTACTTGTGAAACAACTACTTGGGCCTCAGTCTACATTTTCCTCAAAAAATTATAACCTAGAGGTTGTATCTAGCTCCATGGCGGGGTTTGCTTCTGCTGTCCACTGGTCACAAGGGCACGATGGGGACTGCTGCAGAGAAGGCACACTATGAACACAGGAAAGTTTTCTTAAGAACTTGGCATAGTTGTAGGTATTGGGGTACATTTACTGTTGCCTTCCACCAACTTCTTTTTTTACCGTTCTTGAGCATCCAGGGGTTGTGTTGGTTGCCCTGTTCTACCTTGCCCCCCCAACCCACCTTCG
This sequence comes from Protopterus annectens, assembly GCF_019279795.1. NCBI lineage: Eukaryota > Metazoa > Chordata > Ceratodontiformes > Protopteridae > Protopterus > Protopterus annectens. Next base: position 246,287,280 of record NC_056742.1, read on the forward strand.
CTGTCACCTTCTTACCAGGTCTAATCATATTTTTAACCTGTGTTTAGGGCCTAATGATTGGGCCTTGTCTCAAGATCCCCCGTCTGCTGCTGTTCTTGGACCGTCTGTGCTCTAGTGCCTGGAACACGTTCCTTTCCAGGACAAGAAAGCTCCAAAGTTTGTGTCCATCAGCTGCCCTCTGATGAGATTAATTCACTGACATCTTTGTTGGGAGATTGTCTGCTGAGGCTATCTTGGGGAAGGTACTGGGCAGAATATCCCATTGATGAAGACTGCAACAGCAAATGTACTTAGTTATTGTAAGATCACGGTGTTAACTGCTGCAGTCCTTACTGGGATATCTCCCTGCAAGTAGGTTGACTGGTTGGCCACTCCAAGGCTTTTGATTCTTTCCAATGCCGTGCAGGGATGCCAGTGGTATAATAGGATAGTAGGCTGACACAATCTTCAGATCTTTCTTGCTGTTAAATTTCACTTCCTGTAAATTGCTGCCAGAGTTGTTGATGTCTGCTTCTAGTAGCCAGATAATTTATCCCCAAGGGATTTTCTTGTCTATTTTAGAAATGTTTGTTTGTAAATGGTTGATGGTGACTATTATTCCGAATCTAGTCCTGGTGGTTATGATTACAAAAAGCATCTGTAAAGCCAGATTCCCTTCCTACTGCTTCCAGTTAGCCCAACCGCTTTTACAGAGTTTTTGATACCTATAAATTCTTACATAAAAATCCTATAGCTGCTATATCTGTTCAGGTTTTGTCCAGGATCCTTTTTTCTCAGTGAGAGGGAGAGTAGGATACTCAACAGATTTGGAAAAGGTTTAGAACTGGGCTACAGTCTCTGAGCCTTCAGCTGCCAGACCCACATGCTTATCTTTAAGCAGTCCCTGCTGTAGAAGGTGAGGGCTAAGGCAGAGACAGGGTCTTGGATGTGGACATGAAACAGGAGATGCTTTAGCTAGGATGACCTCACTGCTCAGCTGACAAGGCGTTACCAAGAAATGTGGATATGATGCAGTCAAGTATATCTTGCAAGACAGAAGTTCCAGGGTGTGCGTTTGTCAGGTATGTCTAGTTGAGGAATTGATTTATACAAGATCATGTAGAGAGAAAGCTCTTTAACATGCCTCCAGACAAGGAGCTCCTCTTTGGACCCCACGCAGAAGGTGTTTTTAAAAGGACTGGGGGCAGACCCTTGCGTTTCGTAGGCAGCTTTTTCAAACTCGAGCAGTGAGTATAGTAGAAATTTACGACCCTTGTAACCTAAACAAGACCAAGTTAAGTCTGGAAATGGGAGACTATTTGAAAATTCAGGAAAAAAAATGTCAAACAAAACCTGAAGAGAAGTTTGGGCATCAATAGGACTCTGATTTTAACAGGCTTAGCCCTCAGTGAGTCAGGTTGTCCCCTCCCTCCCTCTCCATCTGTAAGTCTACCCCAACCCAGCATAACCTGTTCTCATTCCTTCCTCCCTCAGAGTGTATAGGATGCACAGCATTCTTTGTTCAAAACTGGAACACTTATGTTGGACAGATGGGTCCTAAAATTATCCAGCAAGGTTACTGTTTACAGTTCAAAAATCTTCAAAGTGCAGATTGATTCACCCTGTTCCAAAAGACCAGATTGTCTTGATTCCTCCCTTGCTGAAAGACTTGCAAGGAGGGTGGGTCCATAGAAAGAGTAATCACAGGAGAAGAGGGTGCACAGGCTCTTATAAGGACTGTTCTTTCTGCCAAGAAAAGAAGCAACATGGAGGCTGTTTCAGGACTTGAACATGCTTCTCATTGTTCCAAAGTTCAAAATGCTAACCTTTTTCCCTCTGCTGTTACCCTCAAGCTGTCATGGCTACATTGGTATTGAAGGATATTTACTTGCATGTCTCCATTTCAGAGGATTGCAGAAAGTTCCTCAGATTTGCAGTGGGGGAGGGAGGAACACTACCAGCTCATCTGAGTCTTTAGCAGGTACCTGCTTTAAGTAGTATCCCACAAGCAGAAGTATGTCTCCATTTGGTTATGGCAGTGCAGTGTGGCATATGGCACAGTTTGAAAATGATCCTGCATTATCTCTGGTATCTGCATGAGTTTTGAAAACTATGCTACATGACTTTCTTTGCTTAGCACTGAGAAAAATGGTAGGCATATTTTCTTATGTTTTGACAGCTAAAATTATCCACATGTTATTGCTGCAATGACTTTGTATAGAATACATTTTTATTTAAGTTTTGTTGTTGCCCCTTTTTTGAGAGGTGGGGAGGCTTCAATGGTTAACACACATGACCTAATATTCTGAATATTAAAACATGTTAGCACATTATTGGATAGCGGTCAGTACATGAAATGAACACACAAAACATAGTGATATAATAAGACCATTTGGATTTTTGCCTTCTTCAGAAGTGTTTGCACTTTTGTGGGAGGCAAAATGTTTCCATTTTGCTTTATTTATATACTTTCTGTATTGTTTTAGTTTTTCTTTGACGTCTGGATTTGAAGAAACTGTGCTCAGTAATGATTGATGTTCTTTGTGTGTCACTGTTGCAGTCATCGCACTTGGGTTATCTGCCTGCAGGTAGCCCGCAGTTGGCTCGAATACCAGTGTCTTTGGATTTCTGCTTCAGATGCTGTCGCCTCATCCATGACGTCAGGTCGTCAAGGGTATAAAACATGCAGCTGACGCCATTACATCAGCTTTTCTTGCCGCGCGGGAGCCGGAAGCAGAAGCAGTTTGCAAGTGCCGGTTGGCCGCTACCTGAAATTTTCGTTCAAGTTTCAAACCTGAAGTCTTCTAAAGCTAAGTACCCCGTTGAGGATCCTTTTTTCTTGCTCTAACCAATGTCAGAAAAAGTTAACAATTGTCTTGCCTGTGGAAAGCAAATACCTCAGAGATTTTCATTCTTACTGCATCACCTGTTTAGGCCCAGACCACGACGTCCCTCGCTGTTGGTTTTGTGCCTTGTTCAACACCCGAACTATTTGTCGTCTGGCTATTTGTGTGTCTAAATTGTTTCGCTGTCATTCTCCGTATTCCGAAATGGCTTCGGTAAGCCATCTGACTACCGATCTTCAGAAAAAAACGCAAAGATAAAGAAAGAGACAGACCACATAGGTCCAAAACTGCTGCTGACGCTTCTGTTAAGCTAGTCGCCAGTCCGCCTATACTCAGACGCTTTCGCAGCCCCTGCTACCTGCTTCTGCAGATTCACAGGCCTCTACTGAGACCCATTTGGAGTCCGGTATGCTGCGAGATGCTTCTTTGACTATGGAACCTGCAGATGTCTCTACCTTGGATGGGTCCAGAGCTGCTGTGCAGGCTTCTGAGGGTGTATTCAGACCTTCCGATGTTCATATCAAACTGACTACTTCATCAATGACTAAATCTACCGAATTTCTCAAGTCCAGAGTTCGCACTATGCCTAGGAAACTAACAACCAAAGCACATTCTCACGCTCCCATGCCACAGAAACAAATATTTAGAATGGCTGAAGACCTTATTACTTTAATTAGGGGAACCCAGCGTCTTCCCCCTCTAAAAGACAAAGAATTGATTTTCCTTCTGATTCTTCAGACCATGAGTCTGATGACTCTGACCTCTGTGATTACCAGGACATACCCTTATCTACCTATGAGGACTCAGATGCAAAGGATTCAATTCCCTCAGCCTCCCCGCCAGAGGACCTTTCTTTCAGTGAAACCTTGCATACCCTAAGAGCATTTCCGCTGGGATTGTCAGGACTACCCACAGTCCAAAAAGAGACTCAGGGAATTTTTAGACTTGCCTCAGCATAGGCCTCTAGCTATTCCCCCTGTTCTGGATATTGTAGATGATGTCTTCATGGAATCCAGCCTTACCCCTGATGCTTTGCCACCTGCTCCTAGAAAGCCTGACAGATACTATAGAGTACCTGGCTCTCACAAATTTTGTCTTTAAAATCCCACTGTGGATCCAGAGACCATTTCCCAAGGACCTAAAGGTATTAAGGCTTCTACAGCCAAAAAACGTACCCCTTCAGACAAGAATTCTAGGGATCTAGACAGATGGGGTAAGGAGGTTTATATGTCTGCAACTCTTGCCATCAGGGCTTTAAATTGCCAGTTTCACATGTTGAAGTACCGGCAGCATATTATTGATCTAATTAAACAAAAAATTTTGTTGATTCCTGATTGTACTAGAAAACTTACTGCTACAGAGTTCCCAGTAAGTGTCCGTTCACTACAGTACTGATGTTAGTTGATCAACGAATCCAACACTCACTTCCATAGTGATGAAAAATATTTATTTTAAAAACTAATGAAAACAGCAAAAAGATCTAAACTGAATCACCAAAAGTTAAGCGCTTTCACCCATAAAATGGGCTTCCTCAGAACAACCAGTACATTCCTCAGACGCCTTAAATAACATTTTTGGCGCCAAAATTTGTTTAAACTTTTAAAGCCATACTTCCCATTATACCAGCTGTCATACTTTCCTTATACATTCATTACCCTAAATGTACAAATGATATTATTAAAGCAATCAACTTTTGACTTAAAATAAAATTTTTAGTATATCGGAACTGTACTCAAAATTAACAACTTCCAGCTCTTTTGAAGCTTGTCCGATCATTAAAAAATATATGCTCAGTGCTGTTAAAACCATTAAACATTTCAAACATGTCATCACTTGCATACAAAATACATAAAAAATGACATAAAAAATAATATAAGTTAAAATAACATGAGAGATGCCATATATTCATCTCTTGTACTATATTCAATGTTCTATTCCTGAATTCCTGCGCTTCTCATAGCAGGGCAACTCGGTGTAATACAATTGTCCTTTGTAAATTTTTTTTTTAAAAATGTCCTTATAAAATCAACCCCAACCTACAGTGTAATGTTCTGAATTGTTTGTATTATGGTCCCGCCGAATAATACTGTAATAAATTACATAAACTCTTAATCGGCTGACCAGACCGAACTCCAAACACCAAAGTGAAAAAGGGGGTATAATGATTCACAGATACTAATATGATATGAATGCTGTAACTCTTTCCTTAATATAATGATGCTCAGTAACACCCCAGAATGGAACCCAAGATGTCAAGGGCTCGGTCACATAATCATGGCTTATGCAAATCAAAAATCCTCTTTACACTAAAAATAGCAGAAACATTGCAAAGAGATGTATTGAGATGTGCAACAAAATATATATATATATATATATATATATATATATATATATGTGTGTAAAAATACATACAAAAAATATAAGACACGGTTGCACGAAGTGTACAGGGGAGTTTTACCCCTGCTGCTGCAACCATGGCAACCATAAAATGGTGTCAGTCCAAATAACCTACCAACTATAATGGAAGTGATATATGCATTCCCCACCGACACGTGGTGGTCATCCTGTACCCCAGGACTCCACACAACTTCCTCCTCTGCTCTATTTCTCCACAAAAATCACATCCATCTTATCTAATAATCTAAAGGTGATGGTGATGCCACATATTAATAAGATTGATTTTTTACTTTAGGGATAAAATGGGTTTGACAGAAATACTATCGTTTTAACCCAGGTGGTGTTGCATCTAAATACAACTGCCACCAAACCTCCTTAAAACTTAGAGTTTTCATATCACCGCCCCGTGGATCCTGTTGAATTGTGTCAACAATAGCAAATTTAAACCCTTTTGTATGTCCTTTCATTTCTATATGTCTATAAAGGGCGTTATTAGAATCTTCCTTTCTGATGTATATATGCTCATATGTGTCTTTTCAGTCATCTCTCTGTCTTTTTCCTGCGTAAAAACTGGTGCATTCTTTACACAATGCAATGCATACAACCGTTTTCTTATTACAATTCCCTTTAGTGAATTTCACTCTGGATTTTGTTGTATTTTGGATCACATCTTAAATTTTCACTGATTACAATTTCCACATTTGATGGTGCGATTCTCCCTTCCATTATTTTTTATTCTATTGATAGATTTTTGTTGTCCCAATAATCTTTTTATATTCATCCCCATCTTATATACTACTCCTGGTTGTTCTCCCATAATCTCTGATATAACTGGGTCACTAGTAAGTAAATACCAATACTTATAGGTGATTTTGATCAATTCTTGAGATATTGGGCAGTACAACATTATAAAGGATCTTAGATGGATGTTACTGTTTCATCTCCATACTAATATTAGATGTTCTAGAATTTGTGTTGACAGAAATCACAATCTCTGACCCTAATAGGGGCTTGTATTTCTTCCCCCATTCACTCAATACGTATTGAGTGACATTATTCATCATATCCACAGGGTAACCTCTATCACTAAACATATTTGTGATGTACTGTATTTCTTGTACTAGAATATTGTAATCAGATGTCATACGTAGTGCCCTGATGCATTGACCTTTATAGATGTTATATTTAAGCTTAGTGGGATGACAACTCCCAAATTCCAAATAATCATTGGAAAATGTGTCTTTCCTGTGAATCCTGGAATGTAGTGAACCATCCTCTTCATAGATGTAAGTATCTAAATATGCTAGTCCTTCAGTGTTATAGGAATATGTAAACTTGAGAAATTCACTACTCTGATTCAAAAACTGGATGAATTCCTCCAATCTGTCTATAGTAAAATTACTTAAAATATAAATATCATCCAGGAATCTAGAGTAATGCATGAAATTGGAAAAGTAGGTACTTGGGAATAAGATGATGTCCTTCAAGAATGCAACTGCAGTCCTGACATATGGGTTGTCCTGCCTCAGGCAGCCCTCGGTCGGCCAGATTCCAAAGTCTGGGTCCGGCGTCGGCCGATGTCGCCTCCTCCCCGACGTCAGAATGGCTGGAGTATAAAGGCATCCGCCGACGCCATCTTCAGTCTTTCTTGCCGCGCGGTGCCCGAAGCAGAAGCAGTTCGCAAGTGCCGGTCGGTCAGCTCCTGTTTTTTCAGTTACCGAAGTCATCTAAAAGCTAAGTACCCCGTTGGGGAACATTTTTTCTTGCTTCAGCCGATGTCAGAACAAATTGAAAAAGTTAATAATTGTTTGCCTTGTGGTAAACAAATACCTCATAAGGACTTCCATTCTTATTGCCTCCCTTGCCTGGGCCCAGACCACGTCTCAGCCTGTGCTTGCTTTAATAAGCGCACTCTCAGGCGCCGGGCAGAATTTGCCGAAGACTTTTTTGGCGAATCCTATGCTTACATCATGCCATCGGAACAACCGACAGCACAAACTACCAAAAAATGAAAGGGCCGGGACCGACATCCTCGGCCCGCGTCTTCCACCGATCTAATGCCTAAGCCCTCTGCGAGTGCTTCGGTCCCTTCGGAAGCGGTAATCCAACCGCTCCAGGCCGACGACACCGCGTTAACGCGTTCTTCGGTCTCGGAGACTACACCGGTGCCGGTTGTTGATTTTACTCCAGAAACCGAAGTTCTGGAACTACCCGACACCATTCCTGTGGACAAAGTTACACCTGCACGTGGGGCAGCTAGGCCGCCTGTATCTGTCCATCAAGGCCTTTGCACGCGCTAAGGCTGCCAGCCAGGCCAAGGACCATTCTAAACCTACTTCTCAGGCCCCTTCTTCTGATAGACAGATCATGTCTCTTGCTGCAGATCTAATCTCTCTTATCAGGGGGTCTCAGCATCACCCAGACAGAGGTTCTCAGCCGCCTGCAGAAAAAAGGCCTAGAACTGAGCAGGCAGACAACCTCTCTTCAGATGAAGCCTCTGGGGATTCAGAGCATTCAGATACCCAAGAAGAATCCTTCCCGGCCTATGAGGACTCTGATGCTGAGGAATCAATTCCCTCTGCCTCTCCTCCAGAGGATTTTTCTTTTGGTGAAGTCCTCCACTCCATGAGGGAACATTTTAAGTGGCAGGGTCAGGAATTTTCAGATTCTAGGAAAAGGCTACGTACCTTCCTTAAATTACCCCAGCACAGACCTTTAGCTATCCCTCCAGTTTTGGATGTCCTGGATGATGTATTCTCAGACTCCAGTGCTTCCCTGATTCTCCCCCCTGCTCCTGTCAAGCCAGACAGATATTACAGGGTCCCTGACACTCACAAGCATCTCTTTAAGGCCCACTCTGTGGATCTAGAAACTATTTCACAGGGCCCCAAAGGAGTGGCTACCTCCTCAGCCAAAAATCCACTGCCAGCTGACAGGGAAGCAAGGTCCCTGGAGAGATGGGGTTAAAAAGTTTATACCTCTTCCACCCTTGCCATGAGGTCACTTAACTGCCTTTTTCATATGTTTCAGTACCAGGATTATTTACTGGATGATTTGCAGAAAAAGCTAGCCTCTCCTGAGCCTATAGATAGAAAGGCATTGTAGGATTTGGTTCATAATACTCAGCAGGTTATCAATCATTTTCTTCAGTGTGGTTATGATGCATTGGAGGCTTCATGTAGGGCAGCTATGACAGGAGCTGTTATCCGTAGACATGCTTGGTTAAAAGAACAGCCACTGCCGGATCATGTTAAAGTAAAGCTCCTGGACGCACCTCTGGATAAACAGAAGCTTTTTGGTGCTAATGCTCAGGATGTGTTAAAGTCTATTGAGGAGAAGGCAAAATCAGTACAGACAGTAAAGGATTTCCTCCAGGTTCAGCCACCCAGATTCAGCAGGAATTGGCCTTCAAAGAATTGGTCCTTTCCAGACTCTGGCAAGTTTCAAAGGGGAAAGAACAGCCGTGCACGAGGTAGAGGGCAATACCGAGGCTCCTACAGGGGCCGCCAATGGCAACCACAAAATCAGAGAAGTGACACAGGTAGTTCACCTGCACCACAGGGACAATCACAATGACTTACCTTTCACTCCGCCTACCAAGGCTCAAAGAGAAGCACCTCTAGGCGGAAAAGTCTTTATTCTCAGAAAACTGACACATTATAACAAAGGACAATTGGATTCTGGACATAATAGACAGAGGTTACAGGTTCCACTTCCATACCTTACCAACAGGACAAGGCATGCCAAACCTGCCACAAAATCAAAGGGCAGAGGCACTCATAGAAGTCTCAAAGCTGTTACAAATAAAAGCAATAGAGAAGGTTCCTCCTCAGGAACAAGGCCAGGGATTTTATTCAAGACTGTTCCTTGTTCCAAGAAAAGAAAAACAATGGAGGCCTATATTGGACTTGTTTGTTCTAAATACTTTTCTCATGGTGCCAAAATTCAAGATGCTGACGTTACATCAACTTCTTCCCATGCTGGGCAAGGGGTCTTGGCTGGTTACTCAGGGACCTCAAGGAGGCATACCTGCATGTCCCTATCAGACACAGTTGCAGAAGATACCTCAGATTTTTTGCAGGAACAGAGCACTATCAATTCTCAGCATTGCCATTTGGCTTATCTACTGCGCCCAGAGTATTCACGAAATGCCTGGCATCAGTAGTGGCACATTGCAGATTCCAGGGGATTCAAATATACCCTTACCTGGACAACTGCCTCATACAAGCAGACAGCAAACAAACCTTGATAAAACACTTGGATTCTGTCATTCATTTGCTGCAGGCTTTGGGATACACAGTCAACATTCAAAAATCAAGACTACTGCCATCCCAAGAGATCATTTTTCTAGGAGCAAAGCTGGACACACAGCTACAAATGGCTTTCCTCACAGAGGAGAAACAAAAGCATTTAACAGATTACTTCAAAAGCCTAGCAAAACTAACCCACCTGACCGCAAGGAAGACCCTGCAGGCCCTGGGGTTCATGGCATCTTGCATTCTTCTAATCCCTCTGGCAAGACTACACATGAGAAAGCTGCAATGGTACCTAAAAAGCTTGTGGTCTCAACACAGCCACAACCTAGAAGACATAATACCACTCATACCATGCCTGCAAAGGGAATTTTTGTGGTGGGCTCAAGCAAGTCACTTAAACGAAGGCATGCCTTTCAACAAAGCTCCAACAAGTCAAACTATTACAACAGACGCCTCAGACCATGGATGGGGGGCGCACATGGACGGCAGATGCATTCAAGGGCAATGGACTCCCATGGAAATGCATCAGCACATAAATCAAAAAGAGATGTTGGCAGTGATACATGCAATAGAAGCCTTTGGAAAATCTCTTCAGCAAGGTCATCTGCTAATAAGGACAGACAACACCACTGTCATGTGGTACATAAACAAGGGGGCACTCATTCCTACCCCCTCTGCAGACTAACTGACTCTTTGGGAAAAGTCCCTGAAACTGAACATCTACTTGCAATCCCAGTTTGTTCCGGGCAAGGACAATGTTCTGTCAGACAGGTTGAGCAGAAATTTCTTAGACCCACACGAATGGATGCTACACCCACGCATTTTCTCACAAATTACAACTGCATGGGGAAGACCAGACATAGACCTCTTTGCATCTCATCTCAATCATCACCTGGAAAGGTTCTGCACAAGGATACACCATCCTCTAGCCTGGAGAATGGATGCTCTTTCCTTCAGCTGGAATGCCCTAACAATTTATGCATTTCCTCCTCTACCTTTACTCACCAAGGTGTTACTGAAGATCAAGGCAGAACAACCAAGAGGAATCTTGATAGCTCCAGACTGGACAAGGCAACACTGGTATCCACTGCTACTGAGCATAACTCACACCAAACCGTGGCCCTTGCCTCAATGGCCTCTGCTCCTGACTCAACACAATTACAGGACTGTTCATCAGAACCTGCAAACCTTGAAGCTGACAGCTTGGAGGGTTCCATGACTGTGGCCCATGACTCCCTCTCCGAAAAAGTTCAGGAAATCTTGCTGGAGGCACGCAGACCTTCCACCAGAAAAACCTATTCGGCCAAATGGAAGAGATTCATCATCTGGAATGCCAACAAGGGCCAGGATGCATCCCTGATGAACATACCTCAGATATTAGAATACTTGGCAGAAATGTTTCACAGTGGCCTCTCGTACTCTTCCATCAAAATCCACGCTTCAGCTATCTCAGCACATTACAACTGTGATCCACCTGTGTTCTCGCATCCCTTGCTAAGACAGTTTCTAAGAGGAATAAAGAATATCAAACCTCCAAGGAAACCACCAATTCCTGCATGGGACCTCAATTACGTCTTGGAAAAATTAACTCTTCCTCCTTTTGAACCAGCAGCATCTTCAGAAGTGCAATTTCTCTCTTGGAAAACGGTGTTTCTGTTGGCAGTCACTTCAGCAAGAAGAGTCTCGGAGATACAGGCCCTCATGGCAGTTCCTCCTTTTCTCATCTTTCATCAGTAAAGAGTTTCTCTTAGGACCAATCCTTCATTCATGCCTAAGGTTATATCCAGAGTGTCTCTAAACCAAGCAATTCATCTGCCTACCTTCTTTCCTAACCCTCAAAATAAAGGGGAAAAGCTGCTGCATACTGTAGACATTCACAGACAACTACGCTACTACTTGGACAGAACAAAGATCACCAGGAAGTCTGACCAACTGTTTGTAGCCTATGCTGCTGGAGCGCAAGGAAAAGCAGTCACCAAACAAACTATTTCAAAATGGATTGGACACTGCATCAGATTCTGTTACTCTTTCCATGGAAAAAGTGTGCCAGCTAATATTAGACCGCACTCCACCAGAGCTATGGCCACATCCACAGCTTTTCTAAGAGGAGTGGCTACAAAAGATATTCTAGAGGCTGCTACATGGAGCTCCATGCATACATTTACCAAACACTACAACCTGCCATTATACTCCAGATCCCAAGCAGGCTTTGCTTCGGCAGTCCTGCAGGGCCTTCTAGCTACACCATCTCTTACTTAGTCCTACCACCCCCAGCTTGGCTATGGTATTCAACCCATATGTCAGGACTGCAGTTGCATTCTTGAAGGACATAGTACAGTTTTGTACCTACCATAAATGTAGATGTCCGATAGATATGCAACTGCAGTCAGGTTTTCCCTCCCTCCTACCCCTCTGTTTTTCCTTTGGGTCCTTTGTCCCCTTACCTATCTGCTGGGGTTCTATGTCATGGTGTATCTATTTATTACTGTTGTGCATGTCTGTTTTTTTCTGTTTATCCATTCACAAAATTTAGCCTTCCTTGGAGGGCACCTGGCATCTGGGGCAAGAAACACTGAAGAAGATGGCGTCGGCGGATGCCTTTATACTCCAGCCGTTCTGACGTCGGGGAGGAGGCGACATCGGCCGACGCCGGACCCAGACTTTGGAATCTGGCTGACCGAGGGCTGCCTGAGGCAGGACAACCCATATGTCAGGACTGCAGTTGCATATCTATCGGACATCTACATTTATGGTAGGTACAAAACTGTACTTTATCTTCCCAGTCTAACATGACCATGTTTGCGAATATAGGGGCACATGCTGCACCCATAGCCACTCCCTTGGTCTGTCGGAAGTACTCCCCTTCAGAAAAGATGAAATTATTATCCTGTACCAAGCTCATGCATTCCATGATCAAACACACTTCATTCCACTCAATACCAGAATGTTTGCTGACACTATTACAAAATGCCTCAAGCCCTTCTATTTTTGGGATACATCCTTTCTTCCATTAATGAATTGGAAATTCCCACAGGAATTCCCAAGAATCCTTGACCATATGTGGAATCTTATATATATGTTTGTTTCACGTCTATATATTTACCTATAGGGAATGTCTTGGACTGACTACCCGAAATTATAGGTCTAAAGGGAGGGTCTCTCAAATTTTTATGTATTTTAAGGATACCCACCAAGGTGGCTAATCTCGGATGTCTGACTGTCATAAAATTATAAATTTCTTTGGTCATCCTTCCATCAATATAAATTTCCTCCAGGTAAGAATCTATTCTCTGATAAGCTATGTTTATTTCATTAAGTGAAATAGCTTCATAGTTACCTGTGAAATGTAAAATATCGTACATCCTTTTGTTATATTCCATGTTGTCATATATAACACATCCACCACCCTTATCAGGTTTCATAATCCTAATATTAGGGTCTGATTGAAGCTCAAAGTATCCTTTTCTATCAAAATTAAATTACTATTATACCTATATTGTTCCCGATATAGATTGTATATCTTCCGAGTCACTATTTTTTCATACATTTCAACTTGTGGATGACTGGGGGGAACAAACAAACTCTTGACTAAATTCAGTATTTCTATGTTCTTTGTCAAAATTGTATAAATTAGGTCTATCCTTAAACATAATTCCCAGGTTCATTTTCCTAGTGAATTTTTTTAATTCGCATAAGCTGTCAACCAAATCAAACTTAGGGCTGGGTATATATTTCATCCCTTTAGCCAAAACATTAGTGTTCTTTATGTATTTCTAAATTGGAATATTTATCGATGTTAAACCCATTCAATGTGTATGTCCTATTCTCCACTTTGATTTTCTCATCTTCCTTACAACTATTTGTGTTATATGGTCCTACCATCTCCTGCTGTTGTCCCATCCCTTTTCCCTTGTCTGGGCTTTTTGATAATAATTGTTTACATATGGCTGACCCTGTTGTTTCTGTCCCCTCCAAAAATGTGAATCATTGTTATTCTGTTCTCTCTCATACATTCCATTCTGATATCTTTCATCTTGGCTAATAGGTTTTGTTGTTTTCCAACTCATTTTTTCTTTGTGCCAAATATATGCCAGCCCTTTCTTATATTGTTCAACATCCCTATATATCTTTTTATTTTTGGTAGTACAAATAGTTTGCATCCATTGTTCAGCTGCATTAAATTGTTTATTATAAAGTCTGTCTCATTCAGGGAACAATAAATCATTAGTTATTTTAACATTTAAATTTTCAGTCTCCTGAATCAACTTGCTTAACTTCTCATCATTGTGTTTCATTAATAATTGCATAAAACTAGTACCACACTCATCAAAAAATTGATTAAATTCAAATTTGAAATTTTCAGGCAGGTCTATACCCATTGGTATTTTGAAAAATCTTAGACCTTTGGGTACAATTTTCATTTCTGTGCATTTCCTTAAATAAGCATTATCAGTTTTTAAACCATTGATACTCTTAAGATTCTTCCCCATGGAATAAATCTTTTCCTTTAGAGTACCCCTTGTATTTAACTTAATATTGTCAACAGAACGTTGGTTAATCTTATCAAAATCACAATCCATGTTTAAAAAATAATTGAATTGTGTCTCTTTAGAGTTGTGAACTCTTTCTGTTGATACAGGATGTTGGTTAAAAGATGCTACAGTACCTTTTGAATGTTCTACAGTTCTACCAACCACGTTGGAATATGTCTTGGTCGGTAACACTCTCTTGGGTTTGCTACCAACCCTGTTGGCCTCATCATCGATGTCATAAATAGAGAAATCTGTGCTCAGTAATGATTGATGTTCTTTGTGTGTCACTGTTGCAGTCATCGCACTTGGGTTATCTGCCTGCAGGTAGGCCGCAGTCGGCCTGAATTCCAGTGTCTTGGGATTTCTGCTTCGGATGCTGTCGCCTCATCCATGACGTCAGGTCGTCAAGGGTATAAAACATGCAGCCGACACCATTACATCAGCTTTTCTTGCCGCGCAGGAGCCCGAAGCAGAAGCAGTTTGCAAGTGCTGGTTGGCAGCTACCTGAAATTTTCGTTTTTCGAGTTTCAAACCTGAAGTCTTCTAAAGCCAAGTACCCCGTTGAGGATCCTTTTTTCTTGCTCTAATCAGTGTCAGAAAAAGTTAACAGTTGTCTTGCCTGTGGAAAGCAAATACCTCAGAGATTTTCATTCTTACTGCATCACCTGTTTAGGCCTAGACCATGACGTCCCTCGCTGTTGGTTTTGTGCCTTGTTCAACACCCGAACTATTCGTCGTCTGGCTATTTGTGTGTCTAAATTCTTTCGTTGTCATTCTCCGTATTCCGAAATGGCTTCGGTATGCCATCTGACTACCGATCTTCAGAAAAAAATGCAAAGATAGAGAGAGACAGACCATATAGGTCCAAAACTGCTGTTAAGCTAGTCGCCAGTCCGCCTGTACTCAGGCACTTTCGCAGCCCCTGTTACCTGCTTCTGCAGATTCACAGGCCTCTACTGAGCCCCGTTTGGACTCCGGTATGCTGCGAGATGCTTCTTTGACTATGGAACCTGCAGATGTCTCTACCTTGAATGGGTCCGGAGCCGCTGTGCAGGCTTCTGAGGGTGTATTCAGACCTTCCGATGTTCATATCAAACAGACTACTTTGTCAATGACTAAATCTACTGAATTCCTCAGGTCCAGAGTTCGCACTGTGCCTAGGAAACTAACAACCAAAGTGCATTCTCAAGCTCCCATGCCACAGAAGCAAATGTTTAGAATGGCTGAAGACCTTATTACTTTAATTAGGGGAACCCAGCCTTCCCCCTCTAAAAGACAAAGAATTGATTTTCCTTCTGATTCTTCAGACCATGAGTCTGATGACTCTGACCTCTGTGATTACCAGGACATACCCTTATCTACCTATGAGGACTCCATTGCAGAGGATTCAATTCCCTCAGCCTCCCTGCTAGAAGACCTTTCTTTCAGTGAAACCTTGCATACCCTAAGAGAGCATTTCCGCTGGTAATGCCAGGACTACCCACAGTCCAAAAAAGAGACTCGGGGAATTTTTAGACTTGCCTCAGCATAGGCCTCTAGCTATTCCCCCTGTTCTGGATATTGTAGATGTCTTCATGGAATCCAGCCTTACCCCTGATACTTTGCCACCAGCTCCTAGAAAGCTTGACAGGTACTACAGAGTACCTGACTCTCTCAAATTTTGTCTTTAAAATCCCACTGCGGATCCAGAGACCATTTCCCAAGGACCTAAAGGTATTAAGGCTTCTACAGCCAAAAACCCTACCCCTTCGGACAAGGATTCTAGGGCTCTAGACAGATGGGGTAAGAAGGTTTATATGTCTGCAACTCTTGCCATCAGGGCTTTAAATTGCCAGTTTCACATGTTGAAGTACCGGCAGCATATTATTGATCTAATTAAACAAAAAATGTTGTTGATTCCTGATTGTGCAGAAAATAAGGACTTACAAGACTTAATGCATTCTGCAAACCAAGTTGGTAAACATACTTTGCAGTGTGGTGTTGATGCCTTAGAACCTTCTTGCAGGGCTGCTGTCACTGGTTCTGTTCCAAGAAGGCATGCTTGGTGGAGGAAAAAGCTAAATTCATGCAAACTGTTAGATTGCTTACAGGTACAGCCACCTAGATTCAGTAGGTATTGGCCTTCAAAAATATGATATTTTCCAGTCCCTTCCAGACTTGCTTAGCCCAAACCCCCAACAGACCACAAGACTACAGTCTCAGGTATGCACAGAGCTAAACAATGGAGTGCTCCCTCCTCAAAAACTGGGAGTGGTAAGCCACCCCCTAGAGAAAAAGTTCACAATGACTTGTCCTTAATCCTTCTCAGCCATGCCCAAGTACTTGCACCCCTAGGAGGAAAACTCGCCCTGCATGCAAAAAACTGGGAGTATATTACCCAGGACAGATGGGTCTTAATCATTGTATCCCACAGATACAGATTCTGTTTCCACTCTCTGCCAACCCCACGCGGATTCCCAGGCCTTCCTCCAAACCAGTGGACAGAGGCCTAAAAGTACTTTCTCTTCTCAGTATCAGGGCTATTCAACCTTTGCCAACAGAGCAAAGGGGACAGGGTTTCTTCTCCAGGATGTTCCTGGTGCCCAGGAAAGAGAACTCTTGGCATCCTCTTCTGGATCTGTTATCCCTAAACACCTTCCTGGTCTTACCAAAATTCAAAATGCTTACACTCCAGCAGCTCCTTCCTATGCTAGCCAAGGACTCCTGGCTAGTCACCCTAGACTTAAAAGAAGCTCATCTGCACATCCCCATAAGGGAATCTTGCAGGAAATATCTACGTTTCAGGGCAGGTGCTATGCACTATCAGTTCTCTGCACTTCCCTTTGGAAGTGCAGGCAGAGAAATATTCAAATTTACCCATACTTGGACAATTGCCTGATTCAGGCGGACAGTCAGGAATTGCTACTTCAGCACCTGATGTTTGTAAAGAGACTCCTAACTTCTTTGGGGTATACCTTCAACAAAATGAAATCACATCTGGTACCCAGCCAAAAGATTGTATTCCTGGTAGCATGCTTGAACACAACTTCCCAGATAGCATTCCTCACTCCAGAAAAGCAGATTTATTTGACAACTTATTTAAAATTACTGGCCACCCAAACCCAGCTATCTGCAAGAAAAATACTGCAAGCCCTAGAGTTCATGGCCTTATGTATTCTGTTGATTCCATATGCAAGACTGCATATGAGGAAACTTCAGTGGTACTTAAAACGTCTCTGGTGTCAACATTCCCAGGACCTGGAAACAGTGATTCCTGTCATTCCTTGCCTAAGGACAGAGTTTCTTTGGTGGGCAGAGGCTTGCAACCACAATATGGGGCTCCCTTTCTCACAACCCAACGCTGTCCAAACTCTGACAAGAGATGCATCAGACTATGCATGGGGGCTCACATGGCAAATAAATGCATTCAAAGCATATGGAGCCCAGGACAAATTCACCTGCATATCAGTCAAAAAGAAATGTTAGCTGTACAGAATGCACTGACAGCCTTCTAATACCTCATCATGCCAGGACAACTCCTGATAGACAACACCACAGTTGTGTGGTACATAAACAAGCAGGGAGGAATTCACTCCTATCCACTCTGCAAGTTAGCCATGTCTCTGTGGAGCACGGCCTTAAGCAACCAAGTGCACACGCAAGCTCAATTCCTGCCAGGCAAGCAAAATTCACTGGCAGACGACTTAAGCAAAAATTTAATGGACCCACATGAGTGGAAACTGGAACCAAACTCATTCAAACTTCTAATACACAGGTGGGTGACACCAGAGGTGGACATCTTTGCGTCTCCCCCCCCCCCCACCCAAAACCATCAACTAAACAAATTTTGCACCAGAATTCCCCATAGCTTGGAAAGTGGATGCCCTATCCTTCGCATGGGAAAACCTCTCAATCTATGCCTTTCCCCCTCTGCACCTCCTTCCAAAAGTACTCCTCAAGATCAAACAGGACAGCCAAGGACAATCCTTATTGCACCAGACTGGCCACGCCAGCACTGGTACCCACTCCTACGCAGTCTGACAGCAGTGCCACCCTGGCATCTACATCAGACCCCCCTCTCTGCTGTCCCAGCAGGAGGGACAGATTTTGCATCCTCAGCTCCAAACCTTGAACCTGGCAGCCTGGCTTATTCCCCTGAATGCATCACCAGCAACCCTCAGCAAACAGGTGCTGGATGTTATCCTTGAGGCCAGGAGGCCCAGTACTAGGAAATCCTATTCAGAAAAGTGGAATAGATACTGTTCTTGGAGCCAGTCTCAAGGGAATGGCACAGCCGTGCCCTCCTTGCCTCAAATCCTAGATTACCTAGCAGAGCTGCTCCGCAAAGGCCTATCCTTTCCATCAATTGATTCATGCCTCTGCCATTTCTGCTTATTACAATACTGAGCGCACCCCTCTTCTATCACCCTCTGATCAAACAGTTCCTGAGAGGAGCTAACAATTTAAGACCCCCAAGGAGATCTCCCACTCCTGCCTGGGGACCTTAACTTTGTACTAGAGAAGCTCACATTTCCCTCTTTTGAGCCTGCTGCTACAGCAGAGTTAAAATTCCTCTCTTTGAAAACAGCCTTACTGCTAGCCATCACTTCAGCAAGAAGAGTGTCTTAGTTGCAGGCCCTTATGGCTATGGAACCCTTCATTATCTTCCATGCGGACAGGGTTTCCCTCAGGACTAACCCACCTTTTATGCCCGAGGTGATGTCCAGTGTGGCTTTAAACCTATCCATTTGCCAACCTTTTTTCCTAATACTCGGAATAAAGGTGAAAGGATCCTTTACTCCTTGGATGTGCACAGACAGCTCGGGTTCTGCCTTGACAGGACTAAACCTTTCAGAAAATCTTACCAGCTGCTAGTCAGCTTTGCTACAGGGGCAGAGGGCAAGGCCGTTTAGAAACAAACCATTTCTAAATGGATAGCACACTGCATCCATTTCTGCTACAAACACCATGGAAAACTTACCCCACAGGGGATCAGGCCTCATTCCACTAGGGCTACCTGAACCTCTACAGCTTTTCTCATGGGAGTCCCTACCAGGGACATCCTGGAAGCTGCAACCTGGAGTTCTGTACACACCTTCACCAAGCATTACCACTTGCCTATCTTTTCTAAATCCAGAGCTGGATTTGCCACATCAGTCTTGCAAGGTCTGCTAGCTAGCCCTACTACTGCTTGACTGCCTCCACCCATCCTCGGCTTTGGGAATCAACCCAAGTGTGATGACTGCAACAGTGAAACACGAAGAACATAGTACAGTTGTGTACACTTGCCATAAATGTAGATGTTCGAGTGTATTCACTGTTGCAGTCCTGGTTACCCTCCCTCCAGCCTCCTATCTTTCTATACTTTCTACCTATCCTCTTTTTTGCCCTTTCATGGTATTTACTTTTTACTGGTGGTGTTCCACACCATTTGATTACTTCCTATTTTGGGGGCTCCTGGGGCAAGAAAAACTGATGTAATGATGTCAGCTGCATGTTTATACCCCTGACAACCTGACGTCATGGATGAGGCGACAGCATCCGATGCAGAAATCCCAAAATTCTGGTATTCGGGCCTACTGAGGGCTACCTGCAGGCAGATAACCCAAGTCTGATGACTGCAACAGTGAATACACTCTAACATCTACATTTATGGTAAGTGTACACGACTGTACTGTGTTGAATGGGGCAGGGTCAAAGTCCGAGTCATGTTGCTGATGTGGCATTCCCCTTGTGCTTAGGTTGTTCCATGAAAAATTGATTAGTTGTGATTGATGGACAGAATGAACCCTACCCATTAAGATCCTTCAAGGAGAGGGTCCTCTTGTAAGTCATCTAATAAACTTGAGAATGCATCTGTTGAGTACATTGAGTCACATAGATGAGTTAAACAGCTCTGTCACTTGGAAGTAATAAACAGTAACTTTTTTGTGCATTTGTTGATGTCTGCTAGTCGTGCATTTCTCAGCTCAGCACAGTATCTATTCTTCTAACTGCATAGGGACTTACTGACTCACTCAGTGCTTCATTAAAGCAAGAGTAATGGTTCATCAGACTTGTAACATAATTTCTCGTTTTGTAGGATAAAATTTCTGGTAGCAAGACGCCCAAGTTAGATCGAACTGATGGAGGGAAGGAAATGAAAGATAAGCCTTCAAAAAGGAAGCTGCCATTCAGTGTTGGAGCAAATGGAGATCAAAGGGACTCTGATACAGGTATGTTAATCTTTGACCTTAAAGGAAAGCTGCAGCACACAGATTAGTTGCTGTGTGCTCATTTTTCTACAGGTTTTAGGAAGTCGTCGTAGCTCCCATGGATTTCGTTTGTTTACTTGGGTAGTGCACTGATCACAGTAGACCATTTATAGGCACAACCCAGCTGAAGGAATTCTCCAAAAATAAAACAGCAGTAATTCACAAACATAGAGAAGTTGCATAAGGTGCAGAAGCCTGCAGACGACTGAACACTGAGCAAATATTAAGAGTAGAAAATAGATATGAATTAATTTTAGTAGCAGATGGGGGGGGGGGGGTCAGCAGGTGAGAATAGGTTGAAGTAGAAATAATGTTGGGGGTGTGATTTAAGTGATGTTCCCAGTTGAAAAGCACTTGCATTCATATGTTTAATGTCGATGTCTTGAGTTGTGCTCTGAAAGTGGGTAAAGAGAACGTTTCTTTCAGTTGAGGGGGAGGGATTGCCAGAGATTGGAGCAAGAATGGAGTAGTGGTTGGTACAGTGCAGTTTGCATTGTGTGTGTGAGAGTTGGGGAGGTCTGGAGTTAGAGGGTTAACTGGGAAAGGTTGTGAAGGTTGTAGGGAGGCTGGTTTTATTATGGAGTTTGGTAGCAAGAAGTGGGAGGTTACTTGGTTGAAGTAGTTTGAAAAGAAGTGACCTCAGAAGCAGATCAGCTCTGTAAGTGACTGGGAGCCTTCTGGCTTTCAAGGTGGTAAAGTGCCATGGTATTCCTGAGAAGAAGTTTTCAATAGAGTGTGGAGTGGATGATTTTTTTTAAAAGGTTGTGGCTGTGAATACAGATCATGTATTCAAGTTGACCAAGGAGAGGACTCCCTTGCTTATTGTGGTTCTAACTGGCCTGGAGAGAAAGCAAGATATTTCCAGGAACAGAATACAATAATTTATCCTTTTCCTGGTGATCTCAAGGTGGTTATGAAAGTTGAGTTAACCATATATGTTTAAAGGGTCTATATTATATGAACAAATGTTCATAATTTCGAATGCTCTAAAAAGTGAAAATGCCAGACCTCGAAGTGCTTCTTGTGGGATCGCAGTACAGTGAAGGTCGGAATATTTGCCCTTTCCTCACTGTAGTGCGATCACGGAGTTGGTATATATTTAGCGGAGGGGGGGTGCGCGCAGCCCCCCACAATAACAAGTTTGAGGTCCAGCATTTTCGCTCTTTAGAGCATTCAATATTAAAGGTCGTAATGTGGTTATTTTTATTGGGGTACCATTGAGATCTACAGTGTTGAGGGTTTTAGTTTTTTTTCCAACCTTTGAGGTATTTTCACTTTGGTAATGCTTTTGATTGCATAATAATTGGTTCAGTATTTCATGGCATTCCTGTGTTGCTATTTTGGGATTATGAGGTTCCAAATATCATACTTTTTGTTTTGGAGAAGGTTTAAGAGTAGCTTATGGTTATTTATCCAGCAGTTAAGGGAGTGAAGGTCAGATTGAAGCTTGGATCTGATGTTGGTAATCTTCATTCATTCCTTACTGATGGGTGTCGGTTCCGCCCTCTGAACAGTCAGCCTTATAACAAGCTTATGCCAGCCAAAAAACAATCTAGCTAAGCTTTACCCATAGTGCCCCTCTTCCTGTTATCCCAGATCTCGTTTTCTGCATAGATATCAAGATGTGTCAAGCCAGCTGTCAGCTAAGTACTTATTCTAAAACCTTTTTTCTACAGATTTTCTCTTTTTACTTTGATAATTCCCTTCCTCTAGTAGTCTCTAAATTTTACCCCTTAAGTGTTTTCTCCTGCTTTCCTTACCAACTTGGTAATCTCAACTACCATCGTTGGTACAGGCCTTCCCTCTCTTTACCTTCTTTTCCCTTACCTCTTGAGGTAATCTTATTACCATTGTTGGTATCCCTTCCCTTTTTTTATTTAAAGAAAAAAAAAAGCTCCTCTGTTTTTCTTGTATAGAGTTTGTAAGTTGAATTGTTTTTTGTTTGTGACAGATATTTGCGATCAGTTGTTTCCACCATGTCTGAAAAGAAAGGGACAACAGGTTTGAAGCAATGCAACCAGTGTGGTTACAAAATGCTTAACTAGGACACTCATTTGTCTTGTGTCTATTGCGTGGGTGTTCTGCAACTCTCTATTCAACCGCCTTGCTAAATTTGTAAAGGGTTTAGTTCTCGTACCCTAAACGAGAGAAAGAACAAACTAATTATAAAACGCCTTCTAAGAACTTTTTTTCAGAGGCTATTTCTGTGTCAGAGGGCTCACCCCCTCCTGTGAAAGAGCGTAAGAAAAGAAGTCACCGAGTCCCTTCTTCACCTCATTCTAGTGACAAAATAATCTACTGAACCAAAACAGGAAAATATCTAAATTGGCACCAAAACTTCGGCTCTGGGCCTCAACTGCTGTCTATGCTGCCGACCTTGGTTCCAAGACCATGATCATCTACTTTGGTGCTGTCTTCAGTGACACTGCCTCTGGCAGCAGCCACTGTACCAGTGGTGCCCACTGCACCAACCGTGGCTTCAACTAGTGCTTCAGCCCCATCCTGTTCAGCACCAACAATAGTACATCCAACACCGGTCACCGCCTCCCTCCCTATACATCTTACTGGTTCTGAGACCACTGTACCGATAGGAGAAACTGTACCTTGGGACCCGATACTCCCCTATGGCAGATCCATTCTTTGGGCAGCAATATAGCCCTTTTTTGGAATGGCTTGATCCTCCATCGGGGATATCTATCCGATCCTCCTGGAGCCTCTCGGAACTGGACGTGGTGCGACTTGTAGATCAGCTGCTGATGACCAGAGAGATTTCTGCACCTTCCAGGACTCCCCTCCCAACCAGAGTTGGGAGTTTTTCTCCACGGACTCCTGCGTATTCTCCTCCTTTGACCTCTTTGCAGGTATTGAAGCACCTGGCACCGACACCTATTCATATTCCCACTTCTTCAGCTCCGACAACATGGTTGTGGTCTGGTACATCAACAAATAAGAGGGGACCAAGTCCTACCCATTGTGTCGAGGCCATGAGAATTTGGCAATGGGCAATAGCTTCCAACCGCTTTCTGATAGCAACACACATTCCCGGGAATTCCAACTTGATTGTAGACAAACTGAGCAGATATATCCTCCTGCCTTACGAGTGGTCCCTCAATTCAGCCGTAGCAGCGAAGATCTTCAGCCACTGGGGCCAGCCTTGTTGCGACCTAATTGCCTCTCCAGCAAATCACAAATACAGCAGCTACTTTGCCCTAATTCCCCTGCCGGAGGAGTCTACAAGGGACGCTCTAAATACATGATCGGCCCATGGGACTTCTGTATGATTTCCTTTTCCTTCCTCTGATCCCACAGTTTCTAAAGGCCCTTCGGCTAAGAAACAGAATAATCCTTATTGCACCCTACTAGCCCCGACAGATCTAGTTTCCCTTCCTTTGGGCTCACCTAGTATGCAGCCATGAATTCTGGATCCAGCTCCAGAATTAATCACACCTACAGGGATTGATTCACCCAAACATATCCAGTCTCAAGCTGATAGCTTGGTTTATCCATTTCCAGTAATTGCCAGGCAAAATAGCCTTACCTCCCCAGTACGTATCATTCTTCTGGCTTCACATAAACCATTCACCAGGAAAATGTATCTTAAGTGGAAGAGTTTCCTTATTTGGTCCTGACAGAGAGAATTAGACCCTTGTTCAGCTCCTGTTAGTGTGGTTTTGGATTATTGGTCAGGTCTTCTTCATTCAGGACCAGCAGGCTCCACTATTCGAATGCATTTAACGGCTATTTCAAACTTCCATAATGGATTCCAAGACTCATCGTTAATCACCCATCATCTCTGTAAAACTTTCTTGAAAGTGAACTTGCATATCAGACCACCCTTCAAAGAACCGACCAAACCTTGGAGTTTAATACTAGTACTGCAATCTCTGACACGATCCCCCTTTTGAACCTGCTGCCACTTGCAATATAAACTTCTTATCCTGGAAATCCCTATTTTTAGTAGCTCCTCAGCAGTACCTCAGCAAGATGCATATCCGAACTTCAGGACTTGTGCATAAGGCACCCTTTTGTGGTCTTTCATAAGGACAGAGTATCACTCCAGACTAACCCTTCCTTCCCACCCAAAATTATTTCAGAATTAGCAATTAACCAGACCGTTGACCTATCGGTCCTTTTTCCAAACTGCTCAAATAAAGGAGAATACTGCCTTCATTTGCTGGATGTACATAGACAATTACAATTTTATCTTGACATAACTAAATCAGTACGTAAATCAGACCAGTTGTTTGTTTACTATTCAGGTCCTAAATTTGTAAACTCTTTCTGAAGTGACTCTAAGTGGTTGAGAAATTGTATATGCTTTGTCTAGCAATATAATAAAATTTCTGTAACGAGCAAGGTCGAAGCACACTCCAGATCAATGGCGACATCTGTAACCTTTCATTCAAAGGCTTCACTGGATGATATCTGCGCAGCTGCAACTTGGGCTACCTCTCATACCTTTATCACTCACTACAAATTGGATTTGGTCTCCAGGGGGGAGAGCATTATTTGGTTCAGTGTTACTCAGGAACATCCTTCCATAAGGGCTTCGCAGGACATAAATTATCTAGGGACTCTGTCCCATCAGTAAGGAATGAATGAAGATTAACAACATCAGGTAAAAAAGTTATGTTCTTACCATAATGTTCCATCTGTGTTGTTCATCGTCATTCATTCATTACGTCCCACCCTCCTTCCCCCTCCAAGGGGCTCGTGGAGGTCCGGGTTTGGTCCAAATCCTGCAATAAGGAGACCTATTCAGAAAAAGACTCTGCTTTATTTATTACAGGCAAACTCGATCTGAGGTAACAGGGAGAGGGGCACTGTGGGTAAAAGCTTAGCTTAAGAGTTTTTTGGCTGACGTGAGCTTGTTACAATGGCTGGCTCGATTCCAAGGATGGAACAGACACCCGTCAGTAATGATTGAATGAAGATCAACAACACAGATGGAACGTTATGGTAAGAACATAACTACTTTTTTGTTTGGATACAGCTTTCCCCAGAGCCCTGGGGTGAAAGGATACAAACAATTGGTTGGAATTTCTGATGTCCTTAGTCTTATCCAGATAGAATCTGATTTGTCTGTGAACATCAAGGGAATGGAGAGCTCTCCCACTGTCATTCTGAGGGAAGGAAAGAAAGTGGGTGAATGAATAGATTGGTTAAGGGGATAGTTCATTGACCACTTCAGGCATGAAGGAGAGAGGTCTGTACGAAGAGATACCCTATCCTTATGAAAAATGAGGGAAGGTGGGTTAGCCATGAGTGCTTGTAACTCTGAGACTCTTCTGGCCGAAGTTAGGGCCACAAGAAGCACTGTTTTCCAAATGCACAGCTTTAAAGTGGTTGATGCTGCAGGTACAGATGGAGCAGTAGTGAGTTTTTCCATAAGGAAATTCAAATCCTAAGGAGGAGGGATGGGTTTTCCTGGTGGTCTGATGTGAAGGACCCCTTTGAGAAAAAGCTTCACCTTTAATGTAGATAGTAATGGTGGATTGAGAGGTAAGCAAGCTGAGATAGCTGACAAATGGACTTTTCACCAACAAGTATGAAAGTTCAGATTTTAGGAGCTCACACACATAAGACAAGACTAGAGTTATATCTATCTGAAAGTGGTCTAGTTGTCTGTGAAGACACCAAGTGGAGTACCTTTTCCATTTGGATAAGTAGGGTCTCCTGGTAGTGGGCTTCTTGCCCTCCTGCAGGACAGATAGCACGTCCTCTGAGTAAAGGTGTCTAAATGGGATCAAAAGTTTTATCACCCACATGGTTAGTCTGAGAGTTTGCAGGTGTGGGTGGATGAGAACCCTGCTGTTGTGTGATGAGGTCCACCTTGTAAGGTAGTTTATGACTGGTCTTGGCTAGTGACAAAAGGGAGAGACAGTGCTGCCTTGGCCAAAAAGGAGTCACCAGCAAGAATTTTGGCTTGTTCTGCTGAATCTTTAGCTGGACTTTCTGTATAAGAGGGAAGGGGGGGATGCATACAGAAACATCCCCTTCCAGCAAATTGTGAAGGTGTCCACTGTCCACACTTGTGAGGAGGGGGACCTTGAACAAAATAGCTGTAGTCTGTTCTAAGAGGAGGCAAACAGATCTGTCTGTGGTGTACCACACTGGTGGACTATGTCCAGGAAAACATCTCTGTGCAACATCCATTCATGATTTTGAGACAATGACCTGCTGAATGCATCTGCCTGATTGTTTTATGATGCAATGTAAATTGCCTGTAGTGTTACCTTGGAGAGGATAACCAATTCCCATGCCTGAATGGCCGGTCTGCAGAGTAACTAAGGCTTGATCCCCCTTGCTTGTTGATGTACCACAGGACTGTGGTGTTGTCTGTAAAGATTTTGAGGGGACTTGGATGTATGAGGGGAAGGAATGCTTTTAGGGCTAGGAGAAAGGGAGTAATTTCCCTAATGTTGATGTGTTTTTCCAAAGGTGGGGGTCCCATTGGCCTTGCACCTTGAGTCCATTCATAGTGGCCCCCCCACCCCAGGTCTGATGCATCTGTGTACATCTGTTGAACTGCAGTGGGAGGCTGTAAAGGAAGCCTTGGATTCAGATGAATTTGCTGAATTCACCACCTGATTTCTTTAGATAGGGAAGGAATGGCACCTGAAACTCTAGTGGATGGGCATGCTGGGACCATACAGTCTTCGAAAAACATTGAAATTTCCTCATGTGTAGCCTGGCAAGAGGTAACATGGTGAGAGTGGCTGCCATTAGACCCAGGAGGTGAAGGAATTCCCTGGCTGAAATGCAGTTGACTAGGAATAATTTTTGAAAGAAGTTGGTCAGTGAAGTGACCTTTTCTGGTGGGAGAAAGGCCTTCATCAAATCCGTTCTTATTCTACAACTCAAGAAAATCTGGTCTTCAGAAGGAATAAGAGAGGACTTAAGGCTGACTGTGAAGCCCAGACTTTCGAGGAGGGAGATGGTGAATTGAAGGTGGCTTTGCAGGGTACTTGGATCCTATGCCTGGATGAGGAGGTCATCCAAGTATGGGAAGATTTGAATGCCTTTTCTTCTGCAAAAGGCCGCTACGGGGGCTAGACATTTTGTAAGTACCCTTGGTGCTGTAGACAAACCAAAGGGAAAGGCAGTAAACTGATAGTGTGAAGATTGCACTCCGAAACACAGGAATTTGTGAAAGGCTTGGTGGACAGGGATGCGAAGATGAGCCTCCTTCAGGTCTAAAGTGGCCACGGAAGAACTGGGTGTCAGGAGTGGAGGGGAAGGGGTTGCAGGGACAGCATGCAGAAAGTGGGTACATGCACAAAGGAGTTTAGAAGAGACCGGTCTAGGATGGGTCTCCATGAGGCCTTCCTTTCGTGGGACTAGGAAGAGCCTGGAATAGAAGCCTTGACCTTCATGTCCTGGGGGCACCCTTTCTGTAGTGCCCTGTAGGACCAGATCTTGAATCACGAAGAATGAGTTGGATTTGTTTTTTTGGAGGGAGGGGTATACCTTTTGGAGAAGGTTTTTCCTGCCAAGGAAGAAAATATCCTTTTTCCACAATTGATAGAACCCAGTTGTGTGAGGTGATTTGTTGCCACAGGGGAAGTGTGTGAGAGAGGCAGCCAGGAAGGGGAAGGTGGTAATGGGGATTTTGGCAGTCACATATTGTTAGGCCTGTCAGGAAAGGGGGCTGTCTTTGATTTGTTTGAGAGGTGCTAGGTCTGGAAGAGGAAGGTTTCCTGGCACCTTTTCTGGATTTGGAGGTAGAAGGAGCAGAGGCCTTGCTGATAAAACTTGGTTTGGCAGGGTAGTTTTTGTGAAACGTGGGCACTCATGAAATAGAGGTGCCTGAGGTCCTGCAGCTCCTTGTTCTCTTCCTGCAGACTTTTGAACAATTCTGCTGTTTCCCAAAGAGGAACTTATTGTAAAGAAGGGGCATCCATAATCTTATTTTTGGAGTCATCTGGCAGTGGCTGTAGCCTGAGCCAGCAGTACGTACGCAGGATTGATGCTGATGCAGCTAACCTAACTGATGCTTCAGCAGCATCATAGCTGCATTTAATGGAGTGTCTAGTGACTTGTGCAGGTAAAGAAAGTTTAGAGGCAACTTGTAGTTTGGTGAGAGAATCTGGAATGGAGGACAGCAGATTCATGGCTTGTGAAACTAGGTCTAAAGTGTATTTTATCATATGAGTTTGGTAATTAATGGCTCTGAAGACCAGGGTTGAAGTGTAAATCTTCTTCCCTAACCTGTCCATTGCTTTGCTGTCTTTATCTGATAACAGTAGGGAAAGAAGTAGGTAGCTGCCTGGATTGTTTGATGAGACAGCAATAACAGCTGGGTCTGCCATGGGAGGTTTAATAAGGAATTTGAAGTAATCAGAGACTTTATAGAACCTTTCTGGTCTCTTAGGGGACAGGTGGCTGAGACTATGGAGTCTCTGAAGCTGAGGCAAAAGCGTCCACATAAGCTGGGATTACTGGAGGTATAGTAGAGCGGAAGACTGCTTCCATCTGCAGAAGCTCGTAATACTGCTTTTGTACTTTTGTCATTTATGTAGAATCCCATTTAAAGTATCCCTTCATTTTGGAGATAGTGAAGAAGACTCTTCCTCATGGGTCTGTGGATGCGTCAGTGGGCCAGCAGAAGTAGGCCTAACTGTTGGAAGAGCAGCGGGAGTCCATGATGTACGCCTCAGGGCCAAGAAGGCCTTTAAGAAAGATTGGAAAAATGCCTGCCAGTCAGGCAAATCTGATGGAGGAAACGGATGTCTAGACTTCTGTTTCCTTTTGAGAGGAGGAGTCTTGGGTCCTGGCTGAGTAGGCAAAGGCCTAGTGTCAGACAGCCTAGGACAAGACGCACCTTCCTCAGTAACGAATGGTAACACTAGCAGTTTGGGAGAACCTGGATCCCCGTGGATGTGCAGGCTGGAGAAACACAGGCCGTGTCCAAAGCGGTACTTGCCAATCGGACATATCTCAGCCCCTAGACCAGCAGCTGGTGGGACGTCCATACTCAGAGTAGTCAGCTAAAGATAAATTGTACAGCATCCTAAACTAGCAGAGAAAAGAGAAAAAAATTCCCCAACTAGGTACTTATCTTTTCAGGAGTCACTTAGTGGAGCAGAACAAGCAAGCTGATCTTCGACTGGCAGCAGAGAAGTTCTGAGGTCTGTGCGTGCGGGCATTGCATTTATGGGCCACAGTCTATGGTCCCTGCGTGTGATACCCATGCACCATACAGCAACCATGCTAAGCTTTTGTATATGAGCCAGATGTTCGGGTCGCCTTGGGCAGAGGATCCCCATATGTTGGACTACTGCAGCATGGAAGAGAAGGACATCTATGGTTACAGGAAGATTTTACCCAACTATTCTTTCTTTTTTTTTTCAAGCAATAAGCCCCATGGCCCTCTCCTTAGGTTAACTGCTAGATTTAATACCATAAATTTAAATTCATGTTCAAGATATTCCCTAATATGTTTTGAAAGGGCATTAGTATTACTGTTCTGATTTCTTATAAATGTTCATATACTCTCTCTCTTAACATCCTTTCCTTCTTGGCTACATAGAACTTCTGCAGGACTGACATAATGCTAGATAAGACTCCTTTTAGATATGCAAATAAATTTCCTCTGGACTAAAAACTGTTGACCATTAACTTTGAATTTATCGCAACAGCGAATGTTTTTGAATCGCAACTTCCACGCTTGAACATACCATTATGCCGATTAATATTTTGTAATCTAATTGACTCAAATGCTTTTTTGAAACTGAGCCCTTTTTCTAAAAAATAATCAAAGGGTAAGTCACCCAACTTTTTTCTCAACTGTGTGTCGTCATTCCTAACTCACCCGTTCTTATTCCAGGCCTTACACCCCAAAGCCTGGAATGTCCATCACATGCACAAATGGGTGCAGAGGATAATAACAAGAGGATACTGCATTCCCTTTTTGTCTTTTCCCCAAATCAAAAAAGTTACCAAACATTTCCCCTCTCAAAGACCAGCAGCACACAAATAAATTCAAAAGCTGCAAATGAAGTGATTCATCCAAGACATGTCCCACCAGACCAACTAGGATTTGGAACTTGCTCAAGATTCTTTTTAGTACCAAAAAATGGAGACCTCAGGCCTATTTTGGACCTCAGTCACCTCTACCAGTATGTCAAGCAGTCATAGTTCTGGATGGTCATGGTTCATTACATTCTCCCACTGCTGAGAGAGAACGATTGGATGTGCTCCCTAAACCTACAGGATGCATACTACCATGTCAAGATGGACAGGCAATCCAGAAGGTTTCTCTGCTTCCAGTTTGGATGCAGGCACTTCCAATTCAGAGTCCTGCTTTTTGGTTTTACCACAACCCCCTAGGTGTTCATCAAATGCATGCCAGTGATAGCAGCATACTTCAGACTGCAAAAGTTTCAGGTCTTTCCACATCTTGATGACTGGCTCCTTTCCAGCCCTACCAGGAGTCTACTTATACAAGCAAGAAACTCTTCAATTACTTTCCAATGTTTGGCGTCACAGAAAATCTGGACAAGTCCAAATTTCATCCCGTACAAGTGATGAGTTCATAGGAGCACACTTATGACACATTTCATCAGGCATCAAAACTTTCAATGAGCAGGTTATGCACTCTTCACAGTCGTACTCAAGTCGTTCTCTCATCTCAAAATCCAGTGGCGAGAATGGTTCCTCATTTGCTCTGTTCATTGGCTGCGTCCATCACTTTGGTCTCCTCACCAGATACCACATGAGAGTACCTCATTGGACCATAGCAGTGCAGTGGTCCAGCAGGCACCAACCATTGTCTTTCAAAGTATGTCTGACAAGCATTTGCAAGACTCGCATTCGCTGGTGGCTGGAATCCTCTATGGTAATAAAAGGCTGCCCATTTGTCTTTTCACAGTCCAAAGCCACTGTGACCACAGACACTTCCCAGTTTGGGGAGGTGCACTACAGGGGAAAGAGAGTCCATGGCATGTGGTCCAACTCTGAGACCATTCTTCGTATCAGCATTCTAGATATAGTTTACCTAACATTGCAGGCCTTCTGGGACTCCCTTCTGCAAGGATCGACTTCTATCCAAACAGAGAACATGGTAGTCAAGTACTTCAAGCAAGGGGGAACTGTTCTTACCTGATATACCAAGAAATCGAGGGTTTGGCAATGCATGATATCTTCCAGTCACTTTCTTCTAATGACGCGCATTCCTGGGAAGTACAGTGCTCTAGCAGATAGCTTGAGCAGAGTTAACCTCATGCCTCACAAGTGGTCTCTCAATCAAAAGGTGTCAGAACAGATTGTCAACCAATGAGTTCCCCCTGCTGCAGTCTTTTTGCTTCTCTCCACAGCACCAAATACAGCAGCTTCTTTGCTTTGATCCTCCTGGAGGGCGAGCCACCCAGAGACACTCTGACCTACACTTGGCCTCCTGGTCTCCTTACGCCTTTCCTCCAACTCCTGTCATCCTAAAATTTCTTCAGAAAGTGTTAGAGTGGAAGGGTTACAGTGATCCTTATTGCCCCCTTTTGACCTTGGGAGGTATCGTTCCCCTACTTGTGGCCTCATCTGAGATATCTGAAACGCTCTCCATGGGTAATGGATCCCAAACTGGATCTCATTTCTCACTCGTCTGGCCTGCCTGTCTTGGACATTCAAGCCCTCAAGTTAATCACTTGGTTTCTCCACTTCCAATGATGGCTAGTCAATCCAGGCTTTCTTTCCAAGTGATTCACATTCTCACTTAATCCCAGCAGCTGTTTACTAGGAAGATTTATACAACCAAATGGAAAAGGTTCAATATTTGGGCTACTCAGAGGAATTCAGACCCTTTGTCAGCATTCCTTTCAGTTAATTTAGACTTTCTAGCCTGTCTTTTTCAAAATGGTGCCAGCTATTCAACTGTCAAAGTCCAGTTGTCAGCTGTTTCTAGTTTCCACACTGGGGATAATCAGTCTCTAGTTGCCTCTTTCAGGTTATCTAAAGCCTTTTTAAGGGAGATTTTTCTTCCCACCTTCTCTTAGAGATCCTACTCCTCCTTGGTATATTACTATTTTACTACAAGCACTGACTGAACCACCATTCAAACCTGCAGCCAATGTAGATCTCTAGTTCTTAAGATGAAAAACGTTACTGTTTACTTCTGCTAGGAGGGTATCAGAACTTCAAGCTGTTTTGTGTAAACCGCTGTATACATTTTTCATAAGGACAGAGATGTGAAATTGTTCAATCTCGCCGTTTGTTCTTACACATGGGTTCGGAGCCGATCCTTGGCTCCGAGTCGGCCGCATCACTAGCTCGCATCTTCGAGAAAGCTCGAGGCACAGTAATATCCCATGATCCTCCGGTGCTAACCCTCAGATCTAGTTTGCCGCTAGCAGCAGATCGCATCGAGAGGCTCGGGCCAGTACAATTTTTACTATTTTTTCTTGTTAAATATGGATAATTTTTTATATTTCTTATAATCTTTATCTTAG
Source organism: Protopterus annectens (assembly GCF_019279795.1). Lineage (NCBI taxonomy): Eukaryota > Metazoa > Chordata > Ceratodontiformes > Protopteridae > Protopterus > Protopterus annectens. Next base: position 246,319,966 of record NC_056742.1, read on the forward strand.
CATTTGATAGCTTTATATATATAGTAGTTGTGTGACTAGTTTAGGTAGTTTGTTACCTTAAAATTCTTAGTAAGGGGCCTTAGGCCGTTTTTTGTCTGTAAGAATTTACAGTATTTAAAAGAAAGTTAACTTTTTCTATTTTATTTGTTCTTTCAAAAAAAAAAATATGTATATATATATATATATATATATATATATATATATATATATATATATATATATATATTTTAGTGTGCTGTGGTGTGTTTTTACATATATATATATATATATATATATATATATATATATATACATATATCTTTTATTGTCGTTAGAAACTTTTCAATATAGTGCTGTCTTTTTTTCTAGTAAAATGTCAGAAAAGGCTAAAAGTGGATTTAAAAGGTGTCAGTGTGGACAGAAGATGTCCATTACTGACAACCATTCATCCTGCGTCTACTGTCTTGGCCCCCTCCACTTGCAGGAAGACTGTTCCATCTGTCATTCCTTTAGTGGGAGGGTCATGCTGGGAAAGACGCAGAAAGTTGGTGGACAGAGGTTTGATCAAACCTGGATGTTCTTCATCTCACATTGCTGCAGTCATAACCTGTGGGTAGTCCGCTGTCCTCGGTCGGCCCGAATACCAAAGTGTTAGGCTGGCATCGGTCATGGTCGCTCAGATCTGACGTCAGTACGCCGTGGTACTAAAGCGCATGACCGATGGCATATCCTCAGTCTTTCTTGCCGCATGGTCCGAAGCAGAAGCAGCGTTTGCAAGTGCCGTTCGGCGTCCTGAAATTTTCGTATTCTGAGTTTCAGACCGAAAACCAAGTTGGGCTAAGTACCCCGTTGGGGAATATTTTTGTCTTTTCTTGCCTCAGTTAAATCCGGATGTCAGAAAAAGTGAATAATTGTATTTCTTGTGGGAAACAGATATCTCATAGGGATTACCACTCTCTCTGTATTCCTTGCTTGGGGCCTGAGCACGACGTAGTCGGGTGTCGCTTTTGTGCTAGATTTAATAAGCGCACCATTAAACGTAGGTTAGATTGTGCTAGGCTTGTCTTCGGTAAGCGGTGTAATTACAATATGCCGTCGGATCCTCCGACTACCGCTAAGAAGCGTAAGGAAAAATCGTTAAAGTCCAAGCAGGATGAGTCACCCGTTCCGGACGCCAGTTCTTTAGAAACCACGGTGGAATCTGTGGATCCAGCCGAGGTTTCAGCTGAGTCTCAGGGGGAGCCTTTAATTTTGCAAGATGTGGCCTCTCAGGAGTCTGGTCAGGCTGAGGGGGCCTCTCAGGTCGCTGTACTCCCTTCTTTGCATAAGGTGGTTAGGCCTTCTCCTTCTGTCTCTAAGGTACCTTCCAAGGTCAGGCCTGGTTTGTCTTCCTCTGGCGTCAGTCCTAGTTCTGCAGGTTCTGTACCTAAAAAACACATGCTTAAAATGGCAGAAGATTTGATTACCTTAATCAGAGGTTCTATGCCACCTCCAGATAAGAGGCCTAGGGTGGAGCCAGAGGTGGAAGGATTGGAACATTCTTCAGATTACTCAGAGTCTTCGGCTGAAGACATTCAGGATTTTCCCCCTTATTCTGATTCAGACGCAGAGGATTCTAGTCCTTCTGCTTCCCCTCCAGAGGATTTTTCTTTTTCAGAAACCCTGCATTCTATGAGGGAGCATTTTAAATGGGAAGGTCAGGATTTCTCAGATTCCCGAAAGAGGCTTAGGGAATTCTTGTTTTTACCACAACATAGGCCCTTGGCTATACCTCCTGTTTTGGATGTTGTTCAGGATGTTTTCTCGGAGGCTTCCCTTAATCCAGATTCTTTGCCTCCTGCCCTGCCAGAGGCTCATAAATATTTGTATAAGAGCCCAAGGGCTGACCCAGAAACTATTAGCCAGGGACCTAAGGGTGTCAGGGCTTCTGTTGTAAAGAATCCAGTTCCTATGGATAAAGATTCTAGAGCTTTGGATAGGTGGGGTAAAAAAGTGTATACCTCTTCCACTCTAGCAATGAGGGCTTTGAATTGCCAGTTTCATATGCTGAAGTACCAGAATTTTCTCCTTAGTCAGTTAAAATCTAAGGTAGATGCTTTGGCAGAGGGCATAGAGTGTAAGGAATTACAGGATTTGGTTCATGCCTCTGATCAGGTGGGTAAGCATTCTTTGCAGTGTGGTTTCGATGCTTTACAGGCTTCTTCCAGGGTGGCTGCCACTGGATCAGTTATTCGTAGGCACGCCTGGCTTAAGGATCAGAACTTGTCAGAGCATGTTAAAGCTTGAATTTTGGATGCTCCCCTTCAGTCTGAAGTTTTGTTTGGTTCTCCTGTGGAGTCAGTCTTGAAGAAAATGGAAGACAAAGCTAAGTCTATGCAGACTGTTAAGGATTTTTTACAGGTGCAGCCCCCTAAGTTTAGCAGAAATTGGCCTACTAAGGGATGGGCTTACCCTTCTTCTGATTTACAGTCTAGGGGCAGATCTAGACGTGGTAGTGGTGGAGCTCATGCTCAGGGTTCTTTCAGGCCTAGGACGTGGAGTTCCCCTGCACAGTCTGCAGGTGAGGGCAGGGGCCAGTCCTTTCGTAAACAAACCCAATGACCTGCATCTTCAGCTGCCAGATCCTTCCTGTCTGGCAGCTCCTCTGGGAGGAAAGTTGGCACTTTTCAGGCAAAATTGGCTTTTAGTCACCCAGGACAAATGGGTGTTGGACATTATAGACCGAGGCTACAAGTTTTATTTCCACACATTGCCTCCTTTCAAAGGCATGCCAGACGTTCCTCCTCAGCAAAAGGTGGAGGCTCACAAACAGATTTCTTAACTTCTACATATGGGGGCTATCCAGCAGGTCCCTCCGTCAGAAGTGGGCCTAGGATTTTATTCTCGCCTGTTTCTTGTACCAAAGAAAGGAAACACTTGGAGACCAATTCTGGATTTGTCTATTCTCAACACATACCTGGACATTCCAAAATTCAAAATGTTGAATTTGCAACAACTTCTGCCTCTGCTAGGCAAAGATCACTGGATGGTAACTCTGGATCTCAAAGAGGCTTATCTTCATATTCCTATCAGGCCCAGCTGCAGGAGATTCCTGCGTTTTCGGGCTGGGACTTTACATTATCAGTTCTCTGCATTGCCCTTTGGCTTCTCTACTGCGCCCAGGGTGTTCACAAAGGTTCTGGCTCCGGTGATAGCCTTCTTAAGGTTAAGAGGAATACAAATTTATCCTTATTTGGACGATTGCCTGATTCTTGCTCAAGACAAAGACAAGCTACTTCACCATCTACAGTATGTTATGGCAGTGTTAAGGTGCCTAGGGTATTCTGTGAACGAAATAAAGTCCAGTCTAGTACTCTCTCAGGACATGTGCTTTCTGGGTGTGAGACTGAATACAGCCTCTCAGTTGGCGTTTTTGACCCCGGACAAGCAAAGAAATCTTACCCTTTACTTCCAACAATTGTCTCTACGGTCCAGGCTGACTGCAAGGACAGTCCTTCAAGCCTTGGGGTTCATGGCATCTTGTATTCTGGTGCTTCCCAATGCCAAACTGCATATGAGGAAGCTACAATGGTATCTCAAAAGTGTATGGACTCAACACTGCCATGATTTGGACATACCTTGCATTCAAAAGGAATTTTTGTGGTGGGCTCAGGAATGTCACCTAAACAAGGGACTCTGTGACCCGACCAGAGGCGAGTCGGATCTTAATGACAAATGCCTCAGACAAGGCTTGGGGAGCACACCTCAATGGAAAATGGGTTCAAGACACGTGGCCTGCCAGACTTCAACATTTGCATATCAACATGAAGGAGATGTTAGCAGTCCAATTTGCATTGATGTCTTTCAAGGATCTACTTCACCCAGGACAAGTGTTGGTTCAAACAGACAACACAACTGTCATGTGGTACATCAACAAGCAAGGGGGAACCCATTCGTACCCTCTTTGCAGGCAAGCTATGATCTTGTGGGAGACTGCTCTCAGTTTGCACCTCTCTCTTCAGGCAAGGTTTCTGCCAGGAGCACAGAACTCCTTAGCGGATGTTTTGAGCAGACAGATGGTGGATCCCCACGAGTGGAAGTTGGATCCTCATGTATTTCGACAGTTGACAGTGATTTGGGGGACTCCAGACATAGATCTGTTCGCTTCTCCACTAAATTTCCAGCTGCCAAAGTTTATCACAAAGATGTTTCATCCAAAAGCTTGGAAAGTGGATGCTCTATCATTCAGTTGGAACAATCTTCACGTCTATGCCTTTCCTCCTCTGCCTCTCCTTCCCAAGGTGCTCTTGAAGGTCAGACAGGACAAGCCCTCCATGATTCTAATAGCTCCAGATTGGCCACGTCAGCACTGGTACCCTCTGCTGAGGAGTTTAGTACGGGAGCCTCCTTGGCCTTTGCCATCAATTCCACACCTTTTGTCCCAGGCAGGCAATCATTTCCTCAATGTCAGGATACAGTCCCTGCATCTGACAGCCTGGCATATTCTGTTCTAGACCCTGGAGGGTCGCAGCTTCCTCAACAAGTTTTGAATGTCATTTTGGAGGCCAGACGGCCTAGTACAAGGAAAGTTTATGCTGATAAATGGAGGAGATTTTTTCTTTGGAGCAAAGCAAAGAGCTTTGATGTTTCAGTGCCTAATTTGAGTGTTTCACTTCAGTATCTTACAGAATTATTAGACAAGGGTTTGTCTTTCTCCTCTGTAAAAGTTCATGCTGCAGCCATTTCTGCTCACTATGACTGTGACCCACCATTATTCTCTCATCCTTTGTTTAAGCAATTTCTTAGAGGGGCAAAGAACATAAGACCCCCACGTGAGCTCCTACTCCTTCCTGGGATCTCAATTTTGTGTTGGAAAAACTCACTTTACCTCCTTTTGAACCTGCAGCTACATCTGAGTTGAAGTTTTTGTCTTGGAAGACTGCTTTTTTGTTGGCCATTACGTCTGCGAGAAGGGTATCTGAATTACAGGCTCTAATGGCAGTTGAACCCTTCCTGATTTTTCATAAGGATAGGGTATCCCTGCGTACTAACCTTACTTTTATGCCTAAAGTTGTTTCAAATGTGGCCTTGAACCAATCTATTCATTTGCCTACATTTTATGCTGATCCCCAAAATAAAGGGGAGAAAATTTTGCACTCTTTGGATATTCACAGGCAGTTGCGTTATTATTTGAGCAGAACTAAAGGGTTCAGACAGTCTCAACAGTTGTTTGTTTCTTTTGCTTTGGGCTCTCAGGGGAAACCTGTTTCAAAACAAACTATTTCTAAGTGGATTGGCCATTGTATTGCTTTTAGTTATTCTCATCATGGTAAGGAGATTCCGGCTGGAATCAGACCTCATTCCACTAGGGCTACTGCCACTTCTACTGCTTTTTTAAGGGTGTAGCTACTAAAGATATTTTGGAGGCAGCTACTTGGAGTTCAGTGCACACTTTTTCTAAACATTACCATCTCCCTCTTTATTCCAAATCTAGGTCTGGGTTTGCCACTGCAGTTTTACAGGGCATGTTAGCAGCTCCCAATGCTTTATGATTTTGCCAACCTCCCTTTACCTTTGCTTTGGGATTCTACCCACAGGTTATGACTGCAGCAATGTGAGATGAAGAACATAGTACAGTTTTGTACCTACCATAAATGTAGATGTTCGAAGATCCACATTGCTGCAGTCCAATTTACCCTCCCTCCTTCCCCACTGTAGTTTGGGGTGGTTGTGTGGTTTGGGTTGTAAATATTGTTTGTACATGGGTGGTTGGATGTTTTTCTGTTTTTGGCTATGGCCTTTCTTTTTAGGGCCTTCTGACATCTGGGGCAAGAAAGACTGAGGATATGACGTCGGTCATGCGCTTTAGTACCACGGTGTACTGATGTCAGATCTGAGCGGCCATGACCGACGCCAGCCTAACACTTTGGTATTCGGGCCGACCGAGGACAGCGGACTACCCACAGGTTATGACTGCAGCAATGTGGATCTTCGAACATCTACATTTATGGTAGGTACAAAACTGTACTTTTCAAAGTCTTCGAAGGGTTCGAAGTCTTCAAGAGTGTCGGAGCCGAAGTCATCGGCTCAGAGCACCTCTTTTCAAATTCGGACACCGGCTCCTATGACTTTGGTGCGGGTGTCGAGACCTTATCTCTGCACGAGGCTCAGGTCTTGGAGCCGGTATCAGAGGTACCACCGTCTACTATCCTTCACTCGGTGACGGCTTTGATCCCTTCGACCCGTTCTTCGAGGCCACTTTCCGACTCAGATGTGGACCGAGTGGTACAGAAGCTTATGGAGAACTCAGCTTTGTCAAAATTAATCGAGGTTTCGTCCCAGCTGGTTTCAAAACTCGAAGCTAATCCAGTTCCCTCGACACTTCCTCCTCCGAGACCCGTCGAGTCATCGGTGTTAGGAGTCGAAGAACCGATGATTGTAGAGCCTTCGGTGCCGAAGCCTCCAGTAGTGCTTTCGGCTCCGTTGACCTCGACTCCTTCGGAACCAGCCGGAGAGTCTCGGAGCCGAACATCTTTCCTGGGTTCCGGGGGGATAGTCGAACCGAGATTTCGGTTCCGACTCTTCCTCTCGGTGCCTCGGCTCAGATCAGTTTGGATCCGTCCTCTGTGTCGGAGCCCGTGGTTCCGATTCCGGAGAAACGACCTCCTTCTTCGGATCGGGTCGGATCTTCGGGTCGGGGCACCGGTGCCTTTGACATCATGAGGAAGGTCTTGTCGGATCAGACACATACTTCATCGGTATCTTTATCTCCTTCCCCAAAAGGTCCGCGTTCTGCTTTCTGTGCCTTTGGTACCTACCAAGCGTCGAGACCCAATGCCTCAGAAGTCCCCACAGGGAGACTCAGGTTCCTCAGATGCATCCCCAGAAGCTCCCACTGAGGATGTTCCGAGGAAACGACTGTGCAAGAGGAGGCACATAGATTCCCCACAGGAATCTCTTACATCTGATACTGATTTAGATGAAACAGAAGGGTCCCCACGGTCCACCTCTGAGGATGTCTCTTTTGCAGACATTTTGGAAATCCTGAAGCAAAGAGGGGACTGGCAAACCCTTACCCCTTCTGCGGATGAATCGGTTTTACTGAAGGCATTTGGGACTCAACCTTCTACCTCCTGGGTGACTCCTCCCTTTGATGATCTCATGGATCTAGTAGCTCGGAGGGCTTGGGAAACACCTGATACAGTGGAACCAGTCCCTCGTAAACCCAACAAATACATGACAGCTCCCCAAGATAAAGCCCATCTTACAAAAGGAGTTTCCGTAGACACTATGGTGGTGGCGGCGGCCACTAAAAAAGAGATGTCTGAATCATCTTCCTCTGTCCATCCTCCTAATAAGGATTCTAGGACAATGGACAGATATGGGAAGCACATATTTAGTTCGGCGACTTTTTCCATCCGATCGCTCAACTACCTTACGCATTTCACGCGTTTACAAAGAGATCTCATTAAGGAATTAGGAGATACTCTTCAGGGACACACAGATGCTGCTGTCGCTAAGAAAGTGATAGCGCAACTTAACACCCTAAATTCCATAGTCAACTCGTCCATGAGGCTGATTTCAAAAGCAGCCGAAGGATCGAGTAGAGCGGCAGCTTCAGCGATTGCCCTGAGAAGACAATCCTGGTTGCGCTTATGCTCCTTTGCGGAAGCCTTTAAGTCTTCCTTTGCCAATGCCCCCTTTGATGGTGCCTCCCTGTTTGGGCCCAAAGTAATGGAGACTCTCACGAGGTGTGAACAGGAAGGGAAGACCCTGTTTGCCATAAAGGTCCGTTTTTCCATTCCATCTAGACCCTACCCTAAAGGGCAACGAGGAGGAAAGATGTGGTTCCGAAAGACTCTGGGATCTTTTCAACACACCCAAAGTGACGCCCCCTCCAGAGGCAGAGGAGGGGGAAGAAACGGAAGACGCCGCCCAGCCGGCAGAGGGGGTCCGCAAAATCAGGGTGACAGAGACCTTCTCTGGAAAACCCTTCCAGCACTCCTGAGTGCAGGCCTGGCTGTCCTACTCTGGAGGCAGTCGGGGGTCGCTTGGCTTTATACCCAGAGGCCTGGCTAAATCTTACATCAGATTACTGGGTAAAAAGCATAGTTACCAGAGGCTACAACATTCCCTTCATAAAAATATCACCAAACTCCAAAAAACTCCCAGATGTTCCACCCAGTCTGCGAGACCAAGCAACCATAGAGATAAGAAGGTTGCTCGAAAACAGAGTCATCCAACCAGTCCCAGCGGACCAAATAGGATCCAGAACTTACTCAAGGTTCTTTTTAGTTCCAAAGAAAACAGGGGACTGGAGGCCAATTTTAGACCTCAGCAAGTTAAATACCTTTGTGAAAAAGGAAAAGTTCCGGATGGTCACGCTTCAGTCAATCCTCCCTTTTCTGCAAAAGGGCGACTGGATGTGCTCTATAGATCTCAAAGGCGATACTACCATATCAAAATGGCCAGGGCGTCCAGAGATCACTTGCGCTTCCGGCTGGGAGCCAGTCATTTCCAGTTTCGCGCTCTGCCCTTTGGTCTCACCTCAGCCCCCAGGGTGTTCACCAAATGCATGGCAGTAGTAGCGTCTCACTTGAGACGAAAGGGATTCCGGGTGTTTCCTTATCTAGACGACTGCCTCCTTTCCGCCACCACCAAGTGTCATCTTCTACAAGCCAGGGACTACACCATCAGTCTTTGCTCTTCACTAGGCATAACGGTGAATTTTGGAAAATCTGTCTTATCACAGTCACAGCGTATCTTATTTATAGGAGCACAGCTAGACACTTCCCTGGCTCAAGTTACTCTCCCCCCATCAAGAGTGTCAGACGTCAGGCACCAAATTTTGCTCCTTCACAACAACAGAGTCTCTGCACGACAAGTATTAAGAGTGCTAGGCTTGATGGCAGCATCCCTTCTTGTAGTTCCTTTAGGCAGGATGCACATGAGGATTCTTCAATGGATGCTATTCGCCCAGTGGTCGTATCTACAATTTCCACTGTCTCACGAAATCTTGATCACAAATTATTGCAAGAAGGATCTCTTGTGGTGGATACACAGTCAAGAGCTAACACTAGGACGACCCTTTGTATTACCCAGTCCGGTAGCAACTCTAACCACGGACGCTTCCCTGATAGGGTGGGGGGGATTCTTTCAGGGACAAACAGTCCAAGGTCAATGGTCCAACATGGAGTACAATCTGCACATCAATGTTCTAGAGATGAGGGCAGTGTTTCTAGCGTTGCAACACTTTCACAAGTCCTTACCTCGGGGAACAGTGACAGTTCAGACAGACAACATGTCAGTGGTGTGGTACATAAACAAGCAAGGGGGAACCAGATCTTACCCGTTATGAAGAGAGGCCCTCAGAATTTGGCAATGGGCAAAGTCCACTGGACGCTTTCTAATAGCAACGCACATCCCGGGGACTTCCAACGTAATCGCGGACAGGTTGAGCAGAGCCATCCTGTTCCCTCACGAGTGGTCCCTCAAACCTCAAGTGGCGGAAGAGATCTTCCGCAGATGGGGCCAGCCATGCTGCGACCTGTTTGCATCCCCTTTGAATGCCAAATGCAGAAGCTATTTTGCCCTGTTACTCCCCCAGGGGGTGTCCCTAGAGACGCACTGGTATACGATTGGCCCCCGGGTCTCCTTTATGCTTTTCCTCCTGTTCCACTAATTCCCAGGTTTTTGCAGACAGCCAAATGTCTGGACAGGACCATAATACTGATAGCCCCATTCTGGCCTCGACAAATCTGGTTTCTGTTTTCATAAGGACAGAGTTTCCCTCTGAACAAGTCCTTCCTTTTTATCAAAGGTAGCTACTGAAAACACTTTTAAATCAGAACATCAAGCTTAGTTTTCTTCTCGAATTTTTCTAGTAAGGAAGGAATACATGCTACATTTGTTGGATATTCATAGACTGCTACATTTTAACTCATTGACTCCAATGAAGCTCAGGAAGGCTTGCACTGTAACTTCTAGTAGGCGGAGCCTAAGCTTTTTGACAGAATCAAATTATGTCCTCACATTTCAAACAAATGTTCATATTTCTGGAACCATAGGGGTTATGGAAGAAGTGCAAATGGCAAACTCTTCAGCACAAACTGTTTTTGTAGTTCTAGTATTTTTTAGGTTCCTGGTCTTATACCACATTTTATAAGTCACAGTAAACACTAACTATTACATTTGTAATATTTTGTAAACAGCCTACAATATTTCAGCAACCACTCAAGTTACACACTTATTGCCAGCAGCATTTTATTTATGTAGCTGAGAGCTTTCAGTTGCGGTTAAGGAGTTCTGTGTTACTTGGTTGTTTAGATATTTAGAAAAATGTGAAAAGTATATCTACATAAATTAATATCATAAAAAACAGCAGTTAATATCTATTTACTTGCACGAGACAGAGGTCAAATAGCGCAGTTAAGTTTGCCATTATGTAAGCTTTAAGATGAAATCTTATAAAGTTTTGTACATAGCATGGTTTTGGAATTATTGATGCAAATATGAACAAGCAATATTTGACACCTAGAGGCGTCAGTAGGAGTTAACTGCAGATGCACCTGGAGGTGTCATTCAGATGTAATGAGTTAACATCCATGTACAAAGGAATTCAGAAAGTCTGATCAACTTTTTCTGACCTCAGCAAATGGACTGGGTCATGCAGTTTCCAAAGTCATGTTATCAAGATGGTTGTCTTCTCCCATTACATACGTATAAAAATAAAAAGGTTTAACCTTACCTACGCCCATCAAAGCTCAGTCTGCAAGATCTGTTTCAACCTCCACTGCTTTCTTTCGAAAGCATCTATTGATAACATTTATGCAGCTACATCTTGGTCAGATGTTCATACCTTCATTTCCCATTATAAACTGGATTTACTGTCAAGAGGCAGGACAGCTTTTGGTTCAGCTGTCCTCCAGAATATCCTTCCATGAATCCACTCAGATAGTGTAGCTGAGGGCTTTGTCTCATCCATTCAGGAACAGATGGAAGAGATGTCAGATACCAAAGTTATGCAAGTACCAGAACAATGGATCTTTGCTGCCTTCTTTTGTTTCTCAACTCCCCTCCCACCTGTCCCCCTGCCTGATTATGAAATTCATTGATCCTTTATTCTGATTGAACCAAACTAAGAGTCTGAAGGCCCTTTAAGTGCACTTTCTAAATCCATATCAGCTTACGACCATTCATATTACCTTTGAATATTTTTTATAGCATTGTTATTGTTGTCGTCATTCATAATAATCAGTCTGACGTCAGTCTTCACGTAGTCCTTGATGGTGGGTTCATTTTCAAACCTCAGAATCAAGTCTGCCGATTCCAGATCGCGCCTTCCAAAAACACTCAAGCTCAACTCTACCCATAATGCTCCTCGCCAAATTGCCTCAGATCTCATTTGCCACTTCAGTGTGCCAGATGCAGCATCTCCTTAGCTCTCAGATGACAGCGTTTTCAGTTCTGTAAATTTCTTTCTTTTCTAAATAACTTGTTTTTTCTACCTGCTCTTCTTTTTTTTACTGTTTGGTGTGCGTGCAACCTTTTTATCTTACCTTTAGGTAGTTCTGTTTTTGGTACATCTCCCATTTACCATTTCAGGCATTCCTTGTGTACCATTGCTGGTACTTTGTTGATTTTTTACCTGACTTCCTTCCTTCCTTTCTTAAATTAAAAAAAGAGGTAATAGCAGTCTCTTTATAGTTTTCAGTGTGATGTGTGTGTGGTTTGTGGCGTGTGTGGTTTGTGGCGTGTGTGGTTTGTGGCGTGTGTGGTTTGTGGCGTGTGTGGTTTGTGGCGTGTGTGGTTTGTGGCGTGTGTGGTTTGTGGCGTGTGTGGTTTGTGGCGTGTTTGTGTGTGGCGTGTTTGTGTGTGGCGTGTGCGGCATGTGTGCGTGTGTGGCATGTGTGTGGGGTGTGTGTGATGCGTGCGTCGGTGTGATGCGCATGTGAGCGCACATGTGGATACACGCGCGTGATGAGCATGTGTGCGTACGAGTGATGAGAGCATGTGCATATTTGTGTGTGTGATGAGTGCATGCTTGTTTGTGTGTGTGTGATGAGTGCATGCTTGTTTGTGTGTGTGTGATGAGTGCATGCTTGTGTGTGTGTGTGTGTGTGTGTGTGTGTGATGAGTGCACGCTTATGTGTGTGTGTGTGTGTGTGTGTGTGTGTGATGAGTGCATGCTTGTGTGTGTGTGAGTGAGCGAGTTTTTTGTTGTGACAGACAAGCCAATTAAAGGCATCTCAGGCTTTAAGAGATGTCTTAAGTGTGATAGAAAACTGCCCAATTCTGACAGGCATACCCTTTGCTTGTATTGTCTTAGGGTTGTACACTTAAAGGAAAACTGTGCCATATGTCATAGTTTCAGCCATAGGGCAATAATCAACCGTAAAAACTCATTCTGAAGGGTCTTTTGAAATCTGAGTTTGAAGAGTCCTTATCAGGATCCAGAACAGAGGCAAGTTCACTGTTACTTCCTCTACTTCCAGCAAGAGGGAGAAGTTAAAAAAAGATACCTCATTTAGTTCTGACTGCTTCCTCGGAACCACCAGCAAAAATGTCTCGATATGCTACGGTCCCAAAAGTATCTTCAGAACAGGCAAGTCAGGAATCTCACCCCTCAGTGCCGGCTTCTGCAAAGACTTCAATGGTGCCGACCACAACTATAGATCCCTCCACCATGACACTGAAGGTCCAGGAACTGAAGGAGTTTTCCTTTAAGCAGCTACCATGGACCCCGTATTCTCCTTCTGTAGATACCCTTGCAGATTGCTCTCCAAGTCCCTTCTTGGCGAGGCACATCTTCTTTCATTTTCTCTAACCGATCCACCAGGAGTCTAACTGAGTTGGATATAATGAGGATAGTGGACCAGCTCCTTGCAGCAAGGGGGATTGTTTTCAGCATTGGTTCCTAGCACCTTTGCCACTGGAACAGTATCCACTTCCACACCAGTCCTACTTCCTCTAACTCCCACTGAGACTTCGGAGCCCCTGGTGTCAACAGTCCTGACTCCAGCTGTTTCGCTACGGGGGGGAATGGTTTCATCTTCAGCCTTTGTGGAGCCATCCATGCCCCTTGGTGATTCTGCATTCGTAGGCTCAGCCCCGGTTCAGTCTATGAGGAGTCTTCCTTGTGGGGTGGGACCACAGTTTCAAAGGAGTCTGTTTTGGTTTTAGGCTCCCATTCCTCTATGGGATGGAGAGCAGTCTGCCTTCCAGGCCATGAAGAGGGCATTGTCCATTGCAGGCAGTCAGTCATTGGATACCCCATCAAACCAGGCATCTGACCTTTCCACTCAGAGCTTCCTTCAGCCTCTTCCCTGGGAAAGAGGGCACAGAAGGCTCAGGATTTAATTCCATTGGTTATGTCCTCCTTGGATACCTCTCCGGAACATCTCACCGAAGAGGTTCCTGTGAAGAGAAAGTGCAAGAGGAAGCACTTGGTCTCCCCTGTAGAGTCATTCATGGAAGATACTGATTTCAGTGAAGGGGAAGTTTCCCCCTAATGATGTTTCTTTCGGGGACATCCTAGAAATCCTGGAACAGAGGGGTGGCTGGACTTCCCTCCAACCTTCCTCAGGGGAATCTGTATATCTTGAGGTTTTTCGTGCACAAACCTCCATCTTTTGGATTTCTCCACCTGCTGACTATCTCATCAAACTGATTGCTCAGTGGGCTTGGAAGTTGCCTGATTCTGTCGAGCTGAACCGTATAAGACCAGACTGCAATATTGTCAGCCCCTAATGATCAACAGAACTGGGATAAGGGAATTCCAGTAGACGTCATGGTGGTACCCGCAGCCACTAAGAAGGAACTTGCTGACGAAGGTCCCGCTATCCATCCTCCTAATAAGGAATCTAGGACTTTGGATAGATATGGGAAGTGTGTATTCATCAACTTTCACCCTTAGGCCCTTGAATTACATCCCACATTTTACTAGATTGTAGTGGGGTCTGATTAAAGAACTCGCAGGTACTCCGTCAGGAGCAGTAGCTGAAGGAGTTCGAGACAAAGTGACTTCTCAGTTCGCCACCCTTGAATCTATCTCCAACTCGTCCATGAGGCTAATTGCATATGCTGATGAAGGGACTATGAGATCTACAGGTCAAGCGTAGCCATCAGGAGACACGCCTGGATGCGCTTATGTGAGTTCATGGAGCCATTGAAGTCTTCTTTTGTCAGTGCTCTGTTTGACGGAACATCCCTTTTTGGTCCCAAAGTTAGACACTCTAGCCAGATGTGAGAAAGATGGAAAGACTTTCTGCTGTAGGTGTACACTTTTCCACTCCCCAGCAGCCTTATTCCAGGAACCAGCGGAGTGAGAGGCTACGGTTCAAAAAGTCCAAAGGGCCTTTCCAAGACTCAAGTGGCAATGACTTTTCCTGGGGCAGAGGGGGAAGTAATAATGGAAGATGCCAAGGAAGAGGCAGAGGTGGCTTGCAGAATCAGGGCTCCAGAGATTTTCCCTGGGAACTCCTATCAGCGTTCCTGAAAGGAGGCCCAATTGCCATCCTCTGGAGGCAGTCTTGGGGGGGGGGCTATTTCCCTGCACCAGCATGCCTGACTAAACATAACAAGGGACGTTTGGGTGCAAAGGATTATAACCAAGGAGATACAATATCCCCTTTTTAGTGCAGCCAAAGGCTACAACCAAAATCCCGGGTGTTCCACCCAGTCACAGGGAAACAGCAGTCTTAGAAATTCCAAAACTGTTGGACAAAAGAGACACCCAGACAGTCTCACCAAACCAGATAGGATCTGGAATTTACTCCAGGATCTTTTTAGTGCAAAGAAGACGGGACTGGAGACCAATCTTAGTTCTCAGCAGGCTGAACAAATCAGTTTGACAGGCCAAATTTTGGATGGTCACTGATCAGTTTCTTCTTTTCTTTTTGGGAAAAGATTATTGTATGTGCTCTATAGATCTTCAGGATGCATATTACCATGTAAAGATGGACAAACAGTCCAGAAGATTTCTGCACTTCCTGCTTGGGAGCCAGTCACTGTCAGTCCAGAGCACTGGCCTTTGGTCTCACCACAGCCCCCAGAGTGTTCAAAAGCAGAGCAGTGGTTGCAGCTCATCTCATACTGCAAGGATATTTCCATATCTAGATGACTGGCTCCTTACTGCTTCCACCAGGCGTCTTCTCGACGAAGCTCGAGACTGCACTGTTCAGCTCTGTTCCGGTTTAGGCATTACCATAAACTACGAAAAGTCAAAGTTGGAGCCATGTCAACAATTAGAGTTCATTGGAGCAAGTCTAAACATGATCACAAGTGTTGCATCCCTGCCCATAGAAAGACTACAAAGGATAAAATCTTAAGTCAGCCAGATTCTTTGTAACAACAAAGTGCCAACAAGGCTCCTCCTTCCTGCTTTAGGGTCAATGGCAGCTTTGATCACTGTAGTCCTGTTAGCAAGCTATCACATGTGAATCATTCAGTGGCTTCCAGCGTTACAGTGGTCCATTAGACCAGCCAATGTGTCAGTTGATCACCATTACCAACCAATGCACGCAGGAATTACAATGGTGACTTCACTCCGATGAGATCTTAATGGGTTGGGCTGTCCTTTCCCCTCCACCTCAAGGCATAGTGACCATGGACACAGCCCGGATGGAGTGGGAGGCATTATCTGGGAAAAACAGTCCAAGGCACTGTTCTAGAGATGAAGGCAGAGCTGTTAGCGTTGCAAGCATTCCACTCAGACCTTCCCTTTGGAGCAGTTGCAGTTCAAACAGACAATGTGGCAGTAGTCTGGTACATCAACAGACAGGGGGGAACCAGGTCTTACCTTCTTTGTCAAGAAGCCCTCTGAGTTTGGCAATGGGCAGTTTCATCCAACCGAAATCTCATTGCAACGCACATCCCTAGGAGCTCCAACATGATTGCGGACAGATTGAGCAGATGTATTATTATGCCTCACGAGTGGTCTCTCAACCCATCTGTGGCAGAAAAGATATTTCGCCAGTGGGGCCAGCTTTGCTACGAACTATTCGAATCCTCTCTGAACGAGTGCAGCAGCTACTTCGTCCTGATCCCCACTCTGAGGCTCTGGGGGAGTCACCAAGAGATGTGCTTCTACACGATTGGTCACCCTGGTCTACTGTATGCATTTCCCCCGATTCCCCTTGTATCCCAATTTCTAAAGAAAGCCATCAAGTCGAAGAACAAGATAATCCTCATTCCCCTGTTCTGTCCTCGACAGATCTGGTTTCCCTTTCTTTGGCCTCACCTAATTCGGAAACCTATGAATCTGGATCCAACACTGGACTTGCTGTCTCACCCGGATGGATTGCTTAACCCCAAATCTACATAACCTCAAGCTCTCCAGATGGCTTCTCCAATTCCTGTGATTGTCAGGCTGTCCTTCTGGCTAGTTACAAACCCTTGACAAGAAAGTTGTACCTCAGCAAATGACACAAATTTTCTACCTAGATGTCTTAAGTTTAATATTGACCCATATCTGGCTCCAGTCAGTAAGGTTCTAGAGTTCTTGACATCATTTTTTGAAGCAGGAGCGTCAGCTTGTACCATTCAAGTGCTTCTAGCTGCAGTCTCCAATTTTCACTTGGGTCTGAATGGTTTGTCCTTAATGTCCCATAAGCTTTGCATAGCCTTTGTGAAGGGATCTATGATTCTCAGACTTCCATATAAGGAACCATCTGTACTTTGGGACCTAAATTTAGTTCTCCAGTCCCTAGTTTATCCCCCCCTTGAACCTTCGGACAAATGTGATCTAAAATTCCTGTCGCAGAAAACCTGTTTTTGGTGGCCATCACCTCAGTCAGGAGAATTTCAGATGTTCAAGCTTTATCCTGTAAATCCCCTTATATAATCTTTCATAAAGACAGGGTTTCCTTCAGAACTAACCCTTCCTTTCTGCCTAAAGTAGTTTCCGAAACCAATTTGAACCATACTATCCAACTTCCGGCTTTCTTCCCAAATTTTTCTAACAAAGGCGAATATTACCTTCATTTTTGGTTGTTCATAGACAACTCCATTTCTATTTGCACAGGACAAAAGAATTCAGAAAATCAGAGCAATTGTTAGTTTTTGTTTTTTTTTTTTCATTGGCAAAAGAGAAATCAGTTTCCAAAGTTACTCTGGCTAAGTGGCTAAAGGACTGTATTTACCTTTGTAACAACAGGGATATACTGCTACAAAAGCCTTTTAAAGCACACTCCACCAGAGCAGTAGTCACATCTGCAGTTTTTCATTCCAGGTTCTCCTTAAACGATATTTGCCCAGCGGCTACATGGGCTGCTCCACATATCTTTATTACTCCTTACAGATTGGATCTAGTCTCTGGGGAAGAGTTTCCTTCAGTTCGATGGTCCTCAGGAATATTCTTCTGTGAGAAATCCCAAGGTTCAGGTTGCTGGATATTCTGTTTGTGTCCAGCACTATGTGAAGATTGATATCATCAGATAAAGAAGTTATGTCTTACCATAACTTTCTGTCTGTGTTGTTGATTTTTACATAGCCTTGACATACTCACCCTCCTTCCCCCTGTCCCGAAACTTTTATGGTGGATCAGAATTTCCTCTGTGATGAGTCCTCTTCAGTGGATTCAGATAAGATGTTCTTCGTGTTTCACTTTTTGTAGTCATTACATTTGGGTTGTCTGCTTGCAGTAGCCCTCAGTCGGCCTGATTAACAATGTTCTGGGTCGGTTGCTGTCCCTTCTTCTGTGACATCAGGTCATCAGGGGTATAAAACATGCAGCCGACGCCATTACTTCAGTCTTTCTTGCCAAGCGGTGCCCGAAGCAGTAGCAGTTCACAAGTGCCAGTTAGCAGACTCCTGAAATTTTCGTTTGAGTTTCAGAACTGAAGTCAACTAAAGCTAAGTACCCCGTTGGGGAAACTTTTCTTGCTCCTTACCGATGTCAGTAAAAGGTAATTGCATTTCTTGTGGAAAGCAAATACCTCATAAAGATTTTAATTAGTACTGTATTCCTTGCCTAGGCCCTGACGACGACGTACCTTGCTTTCGGTTTTGTGCTTTATTTAATCAACGCACTATCAGTCGTCGGAATATTTTTGCCTCTAAATATTTCGGTTCTCAGTTTAATTATCCAGAAATGTTGTCGGTTAGCCATCCCACTACCGGGATTCCAAAAAAACGCAAAGATAAAGACAGAGACAGGCCGCCTAGGTCCAAAGCTGCCGATGACGCTTCTCCTAAGCTAGTCACCAGTTCGCCGGGACTCAGTGAGGCACTTTCACAGCCCCTGATACCTGCTACTTCTGATTCGCAGTTCTCTACTGAGACCCATTCGGAGTCCAGTATGCCGCGAGATGCTTCAACTGTGGAACCTGCAGGTGTCAATACCTTGGATGGGTCTGGAGCCGCTGTGCAGGCACTGGCTTCTGCGGGGTGTATTCAGGCCTACGGACTTGCATGTTAAAACCGACGTCTCCTTCCTCTTTAAGGCCTAAACCTCGAACCATGCCTAAGAAACCGATGCCCAGACCGCATGCTCAGGCCTCTATGCCTAAAAAACAAATAAGAATGGCTGAAGATCTTATCGGGGAAGCCAACCTCCCCCTTCTAAGAGACCTAGGACTGAAGTTTGTTTATGAATCTTCTGACCAGGATTCTGATTTTTCTGATTCTTCTGATGATCTGGATTTGCCCTTATCTACTTATGAGGATTCTGATACAGAGGACTGTATTCCCTCTGCTTCCCTTCCAGAAGATTTTTCTTTTGGTGAATCCTTACATACTCTAATGGAGCATTTCCAGTGGGGAAGCCAGGATTTTTCTGATTCAAAAAATAGGCTTAGGGATTTCTTACTCATGCTCAGCATAGGCCTTTAGCTATTCCTCCTGTACTAGACATTGTTGATGCTTTTTCAGAATCTAGTTTGGCCCCTGATTCCTTGCCTCCTGCTCCCAGAAAACGTGACAGATATTACAGGGTTCCTGATTCACATAAGTTACTTTTTGATAATCCTACTGATCGAGACTATTTCACAGGAACCCAAGGGCATTAAGGCGTCTACTGCTAAAAATCCTACCCCTTCTAATAGAGATGCTGGATAGATGGGGTAAGAAGGTTTACACTTCTGCAACCTTTAGGGCTTTAAACTGCCAGTTTCATATGTTAAAGTATCAACATGCTATTGGAGTGCTTAAACAGAAAATTATGTTGATTCCTGACTGTGCTGAAAATAAAGAATTACAGGATTTAATGCATTCTGCTGAACAGGTTGGAAGCAGCTTAGCTGGTGTTGGTGGTATGTTCCTCTGGTTATAGTGTTTAGGGTCATGGGTTCAGTACTTGGGACTACTGTTAAAACATACTTTGCAATATGGATTTGTTTCATTAGAGGCCTCTTGCAGTGCTGCTGTTACTGGGTCTGTACTCAGAAGGCATGCTTGACTAAAGGAGCAATCTTTGCCTGATCATGTTAAAGCTAAACTGTTGTATGCTCGCTTAAATCAGGACCGCCTGTTTGGAAACAAGGCTGAGGAAGTTCTTAAAAAGATGGAAGATAAAGCTAAATCTATGCAAACTGTTAAAGATTTCTTACAAGTTTAGCCTCCTAGATGTAGTAGGCACTGGCCCTCTAAGAATTGATCCTTTCCAGCCCTTTTCCAGGTCTTCTCAAGCCAAACCCAGACAGCAGAAACCCCAGGTTTCAGTTCCATGGGACACACAGGAATAAGCAGTGGGGGGTTTCCGCACCCATATCTCGGAGTAGTAAGACTCCCCCCTATGGAAAACTGTCTCAATTAATTGCTTTTAAAACTTCCAAGCACTTCTCAACTGAATGCTCCTTTAGGCAGAAAGATTGGTCTGCAGGCCAAAAACTGGGAACTCATTACCAAAGACAAATGGGTTTTAAATATAGTGTCCCAAGGATACCGATTTCACTTCCACATGTTACCAACACCAAGCGGGTGGCCAGATCTACCCCCAAATCAGTGGGCAGAGGCCCAAAATCAAGTACTCTCTCTCTTAAACACGGGGGCTATTCAGTTGGTACCAGAAGAGGAAAAGGGACAGTACATGGCGTTGTATCCTGAACCTTTCTACTCTAAAGATCTTTGTGGTGATTCCAAAATTCAAAATGCTGACTCACCAGCTGCTTCCTATGCTAGGCAAAGATGCATGTTTGGCAACACTAGACTTAAAAGAAGCATACCTGCCCATCCCTATCGGGGAGTCTTGCAGAAGATACCTAGGCTTCAAAGCATGCACTATCAGTTCTCTGCACTGCCCTTTGACTTATCTACTGCGCCAAGGGTATTCACAAGTTGCCTAGCTACAGTCTTTGCATTTTGCAGGCAAAGAAATATTCAAATATACCCATACCTGGACAGTTGTCTAAGGCAGAAAGCCAGGACATACTTTTGAATCAGGCTACATGCACCATCAGTTCTCCGCACTGCCCTTCACTTATCTACTGCGCCCAAGGTATTCACAAAGTGCCTAGCTCCAGTTATTGCATTTTGCAGGCAAAGAAATATTCAGATATACCCATACCTGGACAATTGTCTAATTCGGGCAGAAAGCCAGGACATACATTTGAATAATCTGGCCTTTGTTCAAAGGGTACTGATTTGTCTGGGGTACACCATAAATGAAAAGAAATCACACCTGGTACCCTGTCAACAAACTATATTCCTGGGAGCAAGCTTGAATACAACTTCCCAGATGGCTTTCCTCACGCCAGAGAAAAGGATTCATTTGACAAACTACTTCATACAAGTGGCCAAAAAAAAAAACAGTTGTCTGCAAGGCAAATGCTGCAAGCCTTGGGGTTCATGGCCTCCTGCATTCTTCTAATTCCATATGCAAGGCTGCATATGAGGAAACTGCAATGGTATCTCAAAAGCCTATGGGGGTCAACATTCACAGGATCTAGAAGCAATGATTCCTATCATACCTTACCTATGCCTAGAGTTTCTTTGGTGGGCAGAGGCTTGCCACCAAAACAGGGGACTACCGTTCACACTACCCCCTGCCGCCCAAACCTTAACAGACTCATCAGATTAGGCATGGGGTGCTCACCTGGCAGGGAAGTGCATTCAGGGCAAATGGAACCCAAGTCAAATGCACTTGCACATAAATCAAAAGGAAATGTTAGCTGTACAAAATGCTCTGACACCCTTCAAGGACCACATTCTTCCAGGAAAACTAATGGTAAAGACAGACAACACCACTGTCGTGGTACATAAA
>NC_056742.1:247361122-247556122 GCF_019279795.1 Protopterus annectens
CTACAAAAAGGAAGAGGGTCTTACTTAATAATGTTCCTAGTCCCCAGAAAAGATGATCCATGGAAACCAGTTCTAGACCTCTCACTTTTCAACCTTTTCCTCAAAGTGCCAACCTTTCATATGCTCACTCTGCAAACTTTCTTGCCTCTCCTGCTCCCCCAGGCCTTTCTAGTCACTCTGGACATCAAGGATGCATACCTGCATATCCCTATTCATCCACAATACAGGACATTTTTTGTTTTTCTGTTGCTTCCATACATTTTCAGTTCTCTGCTTTGCCCTTTGTACTCTATACAGCACCAAGGGTATTCACAAAATGATTAGCTCCTCTCATTGCCTTCTGCAGGGTCCAAGATATACTGATTTGCCCTTGTCTGAATGACCTGCTAATACAAGAAGTCCACACAGACACTCTAAAGGAAAACCTAGTAGGAATCATATGATTATAGGAAGTTACTATGCTATTGGCTCCGAGACACTTTTAAGCCTAGCTAAGAGTATAGCCCATGTTTAGACAAGTCAACATTCACTATTTCCTTGCTCCAAGGTCTGGGGTTGACCATAAACTCCAGCAAGTTTTCTTTCAGTCCTTCCAAGGATCTGAGTTTCCTAGGATGCAGACTATGGACAGATCGGATGATGGCTTTCATACTTCTTGAAAAAGCAGAAACTCTGCTCAACTACTTCCACAAACTACTGCCCTTAACCTCTACCTCTACCTCTGCCAGGGACTACTTGGGTATACTAGGGTTCATGGCATTACTCAATTCCATGCTACCCCTAGCCAGACTTCACTGCAGAAAATCCAGTGGTTTCTAAAAACACTTTGGAGTCAGCATGCCCATCCTCTGGAATTTGTACTCCCTCTTCTCCCATGCATACAAAGAGAAATTCAATGGTAGGTTCAACAGATTCAACTGAACCCATTGCTTCCATTTCAACAGCCAACCCCAGTTCATGAACTGTACACAGAAGTGTCAGACTTGAGAGCTGGAGCAACTCTGGGTCATTTTACAGTCAAGGGTCATTTTAAAGGCAAGAAGCAACATATCAATGTAAAAGAAATGAGGGCTTCGCTTCTGGCACTTCAAGCCTTTCAATCCTCCACAAGCTCCCAGTCCCCAGCAAACCCCTGCTCCAGGACAACTGAAGTTACTCACAGACAACACCACAGTTCTATGGTATGTGAACAAACGGGGTCACCAAGTCCTACCTGCTTTGCAGGTTGGCCCTTTGAGTATGGGAGATTGTCTCTTAAGCTAAGGTTTCATTGCAAGCAATTTATATTCCTTAAGTCTCAAAATGTGCTGGCAGACACACTCAGCAGGTCCATGACACAAGCTCATGAATGGATGCTTCACGGCGATGTGTTTCTGGACATTCACCATTGGTGGGGTAGTCTTCAAATAGACCTGTTTGCATCCCCCATGTACAGACAGCTTCCAAAGTCTTGTGCCAGAGTTCCAGACCCTCTGGTATGGAAGGTGAATACCCTATCCTTCTCATGGAAGGGAATGTTTATTTATGCATTCCTCCCTTCCCTCTCATTCAGAAGGTCCTACTAAAAATATAGCCGGACAAGCCAAAAATCTTGCTGGTGACTCCCTTTTGGCCAAGACAGCACTGGTTCCCCTCTTCTGCATTTATCCAAGGGCAATCATCACAAGTTACCCCACAGGGTGGATCTTCTCTCACAGTTCAAGGGATCACTTATCCATCACATCTCACCTCCCTGAATTAACTCTGAGGATGTGCTTCTAGTCCTGCGGAAGTCCGGGAAACACAACACTAGGAAATTCTATTTATCTAACTGGAAGAAGTTCTCCATCTGGTGTCTAAAGAAAGACCTAGATCCATTTTCAGTGGACATTCCATTGGTTCTTTCCTATTTCTGTGAGCTACATAAAGCTGGGTTGGCCTACTGTTTTGTTAAAGCCTATCAGCCATTTCAGCGTGTCTGCCTTTTGTCTCATCCCCTAGCTTCTAGGTTAGAAGTTAAGTTCTTCCTCAAAGGCCTCCTTCATGTTAAACCTCCCGGGAAACCTGTCCTCCTCCCTGGGATCTAAATTTTGTCCTGGAAAAGCTCACTCAGGCTCCTTCTGAACCTGCAGCTTCAGCTTCCTTAAATTTTGTACATGGAAAACCGTCTTGTTAGTAGCCAGCACATCTGCCAGAACAGTTTCTGAACTCTGAGCCCTTATTGCTTGCCAACCTTTTCTCATTTTCCACAAAGGCAGGGTATCTCTTCATACTAACCCTTCCTTCATGCCCAAGGTGGTTAATGACTTGTCCCTAAACCAATCCATTCATCTGCCCACTTTTTTCCTAACCCTAAAAACCCTAGTGAAAGGGTTCTTCATTCCTTGGATATGCGCAGACAGCTCAGATTTTATCTGGACAAAACCAAGCTTATTAGAACATCTGAGTAGTTGTTTCCTTCCTTCCATTGCAGGGCACTGGGAAAACCTGTCTCCAAACACTATTTCTACTTGGATTTCTAAGGGAATTTCATATTTATATCTCCCATGGAAAGATACTCAACCTGTGTGAATGCCCACTCCACTAGAGCAATAGCCTCTTCAGGGGCTTTCTTCAAAGGTCTGGACACTGCATCTATTTTGGAAGCAGCGACATGGTCTTCTGTCCATACCTTCACCAAACATTACAAACTGGACACCATCTCCAAGTCCAGAGTGGGATTTGCTAGGGCACTCCTGCATGGGTTCATAGAAGCCTCCTCTGTTCCATCCTCCCTTTCCTTTCCATGAGCTTTGGTACTCTCCCAAAGATTATGAATACAGCAACACAGAAATAGAAGGACATAGAATAGTTGTGTAAAATCATACCATAACCATAGATGTCCTTCTGTTTCATGTTGCAGTATTCTATCCCATCCTCCTACCCCCTTGGGTACTTTCTGTTTACTGGATGATAATGTATACCTCATATCATTGGACTGGTGTTCTGACTGGGGCATTCAGTTCTGAGGAATATTACATGCTGAATCACCTTTATGACTTACGTTACCTGCCTTGCTATGTGCAGAGTCGCATGTACCATACAGTAGCAAAAGTCTTTTGTATACTAGCCAGACATTCTGGTCACCTACGCAGGGAATCCCAAAGGTTATGAATACTGCATCATGGAAGAGAAGGACAGCCATGGTTATGGTAAGATTTTACACAACTATTCTATACATGGGTGCAGAGGATCATTTCCAGAGGTTATTTAATACCCTCTTCCCTTTCTCCTCCATTCTTAGGCAAAATCCCTGATGTTCCACCCAGTCAGAGGGAACAAGCAGCATTTCAAATATAAAAGCCGATAGAAAAAGGTCATCCAGGAGGTCCCACCAGAACAAATAGAATCCAGAAGTTGCTCAAGGTTCTTTTTATTGCCAAAAAAAAATGGGGCTGGAGTTTCCAACTTGAACAAATCAGTTTGACGCACCAAGTTTTGGATGGTCACAGTTCAGTCCATTCTTCCATTGCTGGGCAAGGACGACTGCATGTGCTTGATAGACCTTCAAGATGCGTACTCTCACATAAAGATGAAAAGGCAGTCCAGAAGGCACTTATGCTTCTGTCTGGGAGCCAGTCATTACCAATTAGGGGTTCTGCCATTTGATCTCTCCACAGCCCCCCAGGGTGGTCACCAGATGTATGGCCAGTGGTAGCAACAGCTCACCTAAGATTGCAAGGATTCTGGGTATTTTCATATTTAGACTGGCTCATTACTCCCCTGACCAGGCATCAAGTAATAGAGAGAAGAAATCAGGTTCTTCAGACATGCCCCTTTCTGGGAATAATCATAAACTACAAAAAGTTTAATTTGGAACCTATTCAAAAGTTAGAGTTTATAGGAGCATTGTTCAACACAAAGTTAATGATGGCTTCAATGCCTCCTCAAAGAGTTCAAGCATTAAGAGCACAAGTCAGAAAAATAATGTAAAGCTCCAGCGTTTCTGCTTGCTTAGTTCTTCAGGCCTTAGGATCGATGTCAGCGACAATAACTCTAGTACCATTAGGTTTTATATGAGAATTCTGCAATGGATGCTAGCCATGCAGTGGTCAATACTTTATCATCCTATGTTAACCCTGATTTGTATTACTCAGATGTACAAGAGAGATCTCAAATGGTGGATTCAGTCAGCACAGGTTTTGCAAGGCTGTCCATTCATTACCCCCTCAAGCCAAGGCTATAGCAACCATGGATGCTTCCCAGTTGGGGGGGGGGGGCATTACCTGGGAAAGACAGTCCAAGGCACTTGGTCTGCCAAAGAGGCCAATTTGCATATCAGTGTCCTCGAGATGAGAGTGGTACTTTTGTCATTGCAAGCCTATCAAGAAGCTCTCCCCTTGGTGACAGTTGCAATTCAAATGAGCAACATGTCAGCAGTTTGGTACATCAACAAGCAAGGCGGGACCAGATATTACCCCTTGTATTGAGAAGCAGTCAATGTGTGGCAGTGGGCAATTTCATCCAACTGCTTTCTCATCGCAATGCACATTCTGGGAAAGTCCACTGTCGTAGCAGGCAAGCTGTGCAGGTGCATTCTTCTTCCTTACGAATGGTCTTTCAACAAACGTGGCAGATATGATTTTTCATCAGTGGGGACAGCCTTGCTGCAATCATTTTGCTTCTCCCCTAAGCAACAAGTGCAGCAGCAGCTACTTTACCCTGATCCCCCCACCAAGGAATGCTGTACTTCATGATTGGCCCCCTGGCCTTTATGCATACCCACCAATCCCACTAATTTCCATGTTTCTGCAGAAAGCTGCTATGTTGAAGAGGAAAGTTATCCTCATTGCACCTTTTTGGCCTTGACAGATTTGGTTCCCCTTCCTTTGCCCTCACTTACTCCTCCAATGGTGGATTCTGGATACAACTCCAGACCTCTCATGTCTCATCCAATAGGCATGATTCATCCAGACATATTGAACCTCAGGCTGCTTGGCTTCTCCAATTCCATTAATAGCCAGACAACCTATGCTCTCCATTCCATCCATCCAATACTTTTCTCTTCGCATAAACCATCAACATGTAAACTCTACTCCAGTAAATGGAGAGGATTTGCTTACAGGGCCACAAAAATAATGTTGGTCCCTTTTCAGCCCCTTTGCATAGTATCTTTGAATTCTTAGTCATACTTTTTAAAGTCCAGGTAGCAGCAATCTCAAATTTTTACATAAGATTAGGTGGTGTTTCTTTTGCCTCCCAGAGACTATGCAAAACCTTTTTGCGAGGTACTGTTTGTTTTGAGACCTCCTTTTTAGAGACCCTCCTCCCCCACAGAATCTTAATCTGGTTCTGCAGCAACTTACTCAACCCCCCCCCCTTTGAACCAGCAGGTAAATGTGACCTCAGATATTTCTCTTGCAAAACAGTTTTTCTAGTAGCTATTACTTCTCCCAGAATAATTTCAGGCCTTGTCTTCAGAACCATCTTATTTGATCTTTCACAAAGACAGAGTCACTTTTAAGAACTAATGCTTCCTTTCTACCTAAAGTGATTTAAGAGGCTAATATTAATCAGTCTGTGAATTTGCTGGTATTCTTCCCTAGATTTTCTAACAAAGGTAAGCACATGTTGCTTTTATGTCCACAGACAATTACGTTTTTACCTGCACAGAATAGAAAATATGAGGAAAACTGACTATTTTTGTCTCTTTTTCCATCACGAAACTAGGAAAACCTGTTGCCAAAATTACTCTAGCTAGATGGCTTATGGATTGTATTTCTTATATATACAACAAATTGGACATTACCTTTTTGAAACCAATGCGAGCTCATTCCACTAGAGCCATGGCTACTTCATCAGTCTTCCAATCTAGAGCTTCCATGGATGACATTTATGCTGCAGCAACTTGGGCTACTCCCCACACATTTGTTACTCATTACAAATTGGATATGGGCTCCAGGAGTAGAGCATCATTTGGTTCAGTGGTTCTCAGGAATATCCTTCCTTGAGTCCACCTGGGGATTTAGGTAGCTGGGGACTGTCCCATAAGTTGAGGACAGAATGAACATTGACAACAATAGATAAACAAGTTATGTACTCACCATAATGTTCCATCTATGTTGTCCATTTTCATTCTTCCTCATCTTCCTTCCCACCAACCCCCTGCCCTGTAATCTTCTGTAAGAGTGAGTGTTTTTCTGATTATGCTACTTCCTTGGAACATAGCTCCAGATGTAATTCCTGTATATGTAGTTCAGTACTTCATTCTGTAGATATTAACAAATAAGATCTGAGGTACTTTGGGTTGGTGCTTTGTTGGTAAGGGAATAGCTTGAGAGTTTTCTGGTTGCAATGGCTGACTCAGGTGCCAGGGATCTGATCCGAACCCATAAGCTGAGGAAGAATGAAAATGGACAGCACAGGTGGAACGTTATGGTGAGTGCATAATTTCTTTATACTTGGTGCAGAGGATTATTTCCAGAGGTTATATAATTCCCTTTTCCCTTCCACCCTCAACTGTATGCAAAATTCCTGATGTTCCACCCAGTCAGAGAAAAGCAGCAGCAGTAGAAATACAAAAGCTGCTAGGAAAAAAAAAAGGATGATCCAAGAGGTCCCACCAGACCAGATAGAATCCAGAAACTACTCAAGATTCTTTTTAGTGTCAAAGAAAACAGGGAACTGGAGACCAATTTTGGATCTCTGCATTTTGAACAAGTCAGTTCAACATACAAAGTTTCAGATGGTCATGGTTCAGTTCATTCTACCCTTCCTTGGCAGGGATGACTGGATGTGCTCAATAGATCTTCAGGATGCATACTGTCACATAAAGATGAACAGACAATCCAGACAGTATTTACACTTCTGGCTGGGAGCCAGTCACTCTCAGTTCAGAGCACTGCCCTTTGTCCTCACCACAACCTCCAGGGTGTTTAACAAATGTATGGCAGTGGTAGTAGGTCACCTGAGACTACAAGGATTACATGTTTCCATGTCTCAATGACTGGCTCATTACCCCCCCATAAATTACAAGAAGTCTCAGATGCAACCTGCTCAAGCCATGGAATTCATAGGAACAGTCTTCAGCATGATAACAATGACAGCTTCTCTTCCTCTTTCAAGAGTACAGACTATCAGAAACCTGGTCAGGAAAATAATTTGCAGTGCCAACATTTCAGCCGGTTGATCCTTCAAGTGTTGGGGTGAATGTCAGCTGCCATAATCTTCGTTCCTCTAGCAAGGTTTCATATGAAAATTCTTCATTGGATGCTAGCAACACAGTGGTAAATTCTTTATCAGCGCATGTCAGCATGAATAAGAATCACTCAAGCATGCAAGTGATACCTATGGTGGTGGATTGTCTCAAATCAAGTTCTACAAGACCGTCCTTTCATTCTCCCTCATCCCAAGGCCGTAGCGATCACGGTCGCTTCCAGGATTGGGTGGGGTGTGTGGGGGGTACTTTCTGGAGAAAAGAGTCCCAGGCACTTGGTCCCCTGAGGAGGCCAACTTGCTTTTAGCATTGCAGGCCTTCCAGGACAACTCCCTTTAGGGATGATTGTGATTCAAACAGACAATGTGTCAGTAGTTTGGCACATCAACAAATAAGGAGGGACCAGATCTTAACCCTTGTGTAGCAAAGTACTCAGAGTGTAGCAATGGACAAATCTCATCTAACAGCTTTGTCTTAGCAATGCACATTCCGGAGAAGTCCAATGTGATAGCAGACAAATTGAACAAGTCCATTGTTCTACCTCATGAATGGTCCTTCAACATGAGTGGCAGAAATCATTTTCCATCAGTGGGAACAGCCTTGCTGCGATCTTTTTGCTTCTCACCGAGGTACACTTTACATCACAACTGGCCCCCCTGTCTACTTTATGCTTACTCGAAAATTTCACTGATTCTAAAATTTCTGTAAAAAACTGCCAAGTTGAAGAGCAAAGTCCTCCTCATTGCACCTTACTGGCTTCGTTCTTTTATCTATAACAAGTAGGGTCTAACCTTACCTAAATCTGTAACAGCCCATTTCACTAGGTCCATGGTAACCTCTTCAGTGTTTTGTGTCCAGGACATCCATAGACATATGTGAGGCTGCAGCCTGGGCCAATCCTCATATCTTTATTGCTGATTACAGACTGGATCTGGTATCAAGGGGTAGAGCAGCCTTTGGCTAAACTATGCTCAGGAATATCCTTCCTTAGAGTCCACCTGGGCTTTTAGTTAGGTTACTGAGGAATCTGACCCAACAGTTGAGGATAGAATGAAAATAGACATCAGATAAACAAGTTATGTACTCACCATAACGTTCCATCTGTGTTGCCCATTTTCATTCTTCCTGCCCACCAGTCCCCCTAACGCTTTTCACAAGACTTCTGGAAGAATGAGATATTGTAAGGACACCACTGCCCTTCATGTTGAGCTGCAGATGTAATTCCTTCTGTAGGATTTATATGGATTTATGTATCTATATGCATGCACATCGGCAGATATTACATTATGTAAATCAGAAAACAAGATCTGAGGTATGTTAGAAGTTGGAGCATTATGGGTAAGGGAGAAGCTTGAGAGCTTTTTTGTTACCTCGAGCTTTAGTAAAAACCGAGATGGATTCGAGGTTCGGAGCCAAACCCAGCAGTTGAGGAAGATTGAAAATGGACAACACGGATCATTATGGTGAGTACGTAACTTCACAGTATTTTCTTAGGGCCTGAGAAAAAAAAGATTTGTTACAGAACATTCAACCCATTCCTCCAGTTCTTTCAGCTTCGGAGGATGCATGTGTTACTGCCTGCAATTTTCCTGACAGTCAGCCAGCTGCCCCTAAAATGCCAGATGAGATGTGTAAAGTTCCTCAGTCTTTTTTAATACGCATTTCCCAAACCTGATTCAGCAGCTATACTTTAGTAAATCCTTCTGCTGCTAAACATGTATTTATTTCCAGTCCTACTATTTCTGATAATGGTGGTAAGATTACTGAGATATAGGGAAAAAGTGTACGCTTCAGCAACTTTCAGTTGTCAGGCTCATATGTACAGGTTGTCCTTAATTGTGAAAGCATGAGGAATGTTTTGTCTGCACTTTCTTCTTGTGAAGAAAAAGTCTGCTTCAAGTTTAATTTCTTCTGTTCAAATCAGTACTCATCAGATAAGGTGTGTGTGTATATGTATAACTCTGTTGATACTTCTTGAAGGGTTGTGGCCACTGTTGCTGTTTTGAGGAGATTTCTCAGAATCTCCCATATGTAAAGAAAATATTTTAAATTCTCCTTTGGATATAGATTTAGCTGTTGGCCCTACTGCTGCAAAGTTGATGAAAAGGGTAAGCTGATAGAGGGAGTCTCTAAGATTTTTCAACCGTCATTTTCCAAACTTTTTGAGGGATTCTCTAACTCCTCCCCCAGTTTTGGTTAAAAAAAAAAACTCCTCCTCCAGTTTTGGTAAAAAAAAAAAAAAAAAAAAAGCAGCCTCAAACAAAATGCAGGTAAACAGACTTTAAAGAAGAAATGGCAAGGGGTTCAAGAAATCCTGGAAACTTCCAAAAGCAAAGACAGTTCTATAGGTCAGAATGACTATTTTAAGAGACATTGTTCCCCTACCCTGACAGCACCTTTTTTACTCCTGAAACTCCATTTTGTCAGATGAATGAGTTCTGAATATCATTCATCAAGGTTACAGATGGCAATGGGAGAAAATTACTCCTTTGCAGGGATTAATTCCTCATTCTCCAGACTGGACTCTTGTTTTCACCTTTCCTTCATCTCATGCTGTCCCAGGGAATGATGGAACTAGTTCCTCCTCCTTCGCATGTGGGAAAGATGTTTTATTCAAGGATATTTATAGTGCCAAAGAAAGAAAATACTTGGAGACCAGTTCTGGATCTTTCGTTCCTAAACCTGTTTGTGATAGCATCCAGATTCAAAATGTCACTTCACAACCTGTTACTTCTACTTCCTCTTTCAGTTTTCCTGATAGCACTAGATTTAAAAGATGCTTATCACAGTTCTGTTCATCCAGACTTCACACGTTTCTTAATGTGTTCCAGACACACAAAATCTTATCAGATGCCCTTCTATATCACTGTTGCCGTATTCTAAACAGAAGGGATCTTATGCCCAGGACAGCTTGATTCTTGGTCAGTATACCAAAGCCTAATGATCTTATATGCACCATACATCACACTTATGCTCCCCGCACAGAACATAAGGCATAAAAGGGATGTACAGATGCAGCTACACAGAACTTCTTTGCCTCCAGTTCAAATGCCATTATTGCTAGTTGGTCTGAACACTTTGTTGCTGTGCTGAATACCTAGCCACCAAATAAGTGCTTTGTTTAGGTTGTTTTTGTTTCTTTTGTTGATCTTGTATTTTATTTTGCTTCCTAGAGTTCATGTCATCCAAGAAAGGAAAATGTCAGTGTGAGAAGCAGACTCCCCATAAGGATCATCACAAACAATATATTGTTTTGTTTGGGTGCTTCCCACAACCATACCTCTTTATCTTGAAAACCAATGGGTTAAACAGCCCAGGGTACCATGGTAGAATCCTTTAACCTCGAGATACTTCAGCTAGGTAAAAGAAGGGCAAGAAGTCTCGAATGGATTCTTTAGCTGTCCAGCCTCCACCGGACATCCCTCTAGAAGCGGGTAATAGCTCTGTAGGTCAGTGTCTACATCAGATTCTTCCGCCATGACCCCATCTGAGACCAGCATGGATCCGTCTTTTCATATGTCTTCTGAGGCTTTGCAGGTGTTTGCATCAGACATTGAGGGGGAACTGCGGTTGATTATCTTGGTGGGGGTCCTAGAGGGATTTCTCAGATATTGGTCAAGGAGAAGGTTCTGGGTTCTTTTATCGAATCTCGTCAAGGGTCAAAACCTCTGGTATTTGTTAGGGCTGATCCCCCTTCCAAGAAAAGAGAAAAAATGTAGCATGTTTTAGTCCGTCCTAAGGATCCTCAAAGGAAATGGCAAGAGTTTACTTGGGGCTTGCTTTTTGCCTCGATGGCCTTGAAGCTTCCTCAAGGGGTTTCGGTACTTGCTCCTCCTTGGACTTCTACCCCTTCTAAATGGCTTGGGGAAGCAGATTGCTCAGATAAGGATTCAATGTCTGATGAGAGGTCTTAGTCCTATTCTTCATAGATGCCTTCTCCTTTGACTAATGGCTCTGAGTAGCAGTATGTTAGCCCTTAGTCTCCTTTTGAGTAACTGTCCTTTGGTGACACAATTACTGGGATGATGGAATACTTTTAAGTGGGATTCTTAAGTGCCTGATATTCAGAGAAGAACAAAAAACACTTGTAGACTCCAATGGGGAGGAGTTAGAGAATCCCTCAAAAAGTTTGGAACCGCATACAGTTTTATTACATAAGAGCTTT
This sequence comes from Protopterus annectens, assembly GCF_019279795.1. Lineage (NCBI taxonomy): Eukaryota > Metazoa > Chordata > Ceratodontiformes > Protopteridae > Protopterus > Protopterus annectens. Next base: position 247,372,462 of record NC_056742.1, read on the forward strand.
CATTCACCACAATGTCCATGAACTTCGTCAGATAAAACCTCCTCTCCATCAACTGTTTAAATAAACTTTAGTATAATTGATGGAGAGGGAGTTTTTATCTGATGAAGTTCACGGACATTGTGATGAACGAAAGCACTTATGTAATAAAATTCTGTGCAGACAGCCACTGGAGTCTAAAATTTTTTTTTTGTTTTATATAGGTTTCTGTAAATTAATTTTTTTGTTGATATTCAGATAAGATGATGCAAGTTGCTTCAGGTGGTTTCCATGTCTACTGATTCTCAGCCTTCTGCTCCTAAGAAACCTGGTAGGTTCTATAAAGTTCCTGAAGATTGTCAATTTTTATTTAAATGTCATCTTGTTGATCCTGCTGTGGTCAGTCTCTTCTGACAAACCTAAGTGGCTCACCACTCTTTTAAGTGTAGCTATGATGCTGCTGATGCCTCTTCCAGTGTTGCGGCTTTTGGGTCTGTTTTGAGACATTATTCTTGTCATCAGGCAGAGACTGCAGACGAAGCCATTAAGGCCAAGTTGTTCTCCCTGGCTGTGGCTTTTGGGTCTGTCTTGAGGCATTATTCTTGGCATCAGGCAGAGACTGAAGACAAAGCCATTAAGGCCAAGTTGTTGGATGCTCCTTTGGATAATAAACATCTTTTTTGGACTTCTGCTGCTGACCTGATTAAGTTTCTTTAAGAGAAAGGCAAAGCCTTGCAAGACCTTAAACATATTTTTCTCTCTCCTGTCCCTAAATTCCAGAGGAATTATCCTTCTAGGTCTGCCTTTGTTCGCAGGCAACCCTGCCAGGCCTCTAAAGGTAAGAAGGGTGGTAGGCAGGCCCCCTCAGCTAAGGCTTCTCAGATTACTGTGACACAGAAGCCCCTTTTATCTGATAAGCCTGCTTCTCTTTGACATTTCACCCCCACCCCCTTAGACCAAGTTCCTTTGTCTTCTAAACTGGCATCTCATCATTTCAGACTGTTGGGTTATTTCATTCATTTGTCAGTGTTACTTCATGGTATGGATGCAGCTCCCTCCTTTTTCAGAGATTCTTCAACCTCCTTTACAGAAACTTCCTTATTTCCCCTGAGGTTCTAGGGACCCTGGTAAACCAAGGAATCATTCAGACTGTCCCCCCTTCCCAAGTGGGAAAGGGTTTTTATTCCAAGATGTTCCTGGTTCCTCAAAAAGAAGGTATTCTGAGACCTATTCTGGATCTCTCTGTGATAAACACGTTTCTCAAGATCCCTTTTTTCAGATGCTTACTCTTCAAACCCTGTTTTCTCTTTTACTACCCCCAGGTTTTTCTGATGTCTTTGGATCTGGAGCTTACCTTCATATCCTTTTTCACCCTCTTTTCAGGAAGTTTTTTGTCTTCCTTTCATTTTCAGTTCTTTGCTTTCGTATACCTCTCAACTGTACAGATTTTTGCAGATTATTCAGATTTTTACCTCACATTTTTGGTCCATTTGTCATAAAATTGTGGTTTTCTGGCAAATTAGTGGCAAATCATTAAAGATTGAAGTTAGAAAATTACAGATATTTGAGTTTCAGACTTTATACCATTCAGAAAATTCATGCTAATGGAAAACCTGTTATTCTATCAACTTTCTAAGTTTGTAAGAGCAATATTTAAAAATTGTCCCTATTTTTGGACCTTTGTCCCACTTCTATTTATGCTTTATCCAGAGATTGAGAGGTATGCTGCTTTGCCCTTTGGCCTCTCTACTCCCCCAAGGATATTCACAAAATGCCTAGCTCCTGTGACTGCTTTCTGCAGGCTCCAAGACATTCAGATTTTTTCTTGTCTAGATGACCTGTTGCTTCAGGTACCTTCTCCCAGTCACCTGTTACAGGTTCTGGAGTTCACCATCTCTCTTCTTTAAAGTCTGGAGTTCACTATCAACTTCCAAAGTCTGTCCTAACTCCCTCTCATGATCTTGTGCATCTAGAAAGACGGATTTAAACAAAACAGTGCTAATGTTAGCCTCTCTTCCACCTCCAAGTTTTGTCACTGGCCGCCTTCTTTTCAGTCTCTTCCTCCTCTGACTGCCATGCCAGCCAGGGAGTTTCTTTGGGCACTGGGATTCATGGTCTGTTCTGTTCCAGTGCTTTCTCTCGCTAAACTGCATACACAGAAGCTTCAGTGGTACCTCAAGTCAGTATGTGTGCAGCATTGTCACCCTCTGGATCACAGTTTACCTCTCCTTCCCTGTCTAAAGAAGGAATTAGAGAGGTGACTTGAATACTTTGTTCTCAACCCAGACCTGCCCTTTCAGCCTCCATTCCAACTGTTCACTGATGCCACATGGGGTGGGGGTTGATTCTTTTGGTCACCTGAAGTTCAGGGTCTGTGGACTCCCCCCATCAGAAGTCAAACCATATCAGCATCAAAAAGATGAGAGTACTGATTCTGGCCCCTCAAGCTTTTCATCCCATGTTCTGTCCAGGCCTCCAGGCCCCTTGAAGGTGTACACATTGATGTGGTATGTCAACAAGCAGGGAGGCACAAAATCTTACCTCCTCTCCAGGATGGCTCTTTATGCTTGGGAGGTGGCTGTCAGTTATCAGTTACCTCGTCAGGCAGTATAAGTTCCTTCAGAGCAAAATCTAGTGGCAAATTCCCTGAGCAAGTCCAAAACACAGGTTCGTGAATGGATGCTTCACAGAGATATGTTTCTGGACATTGTCCATGTGAGGTATTCCTTAGACAGATCTTTTTGCCTCCCCTCTGAACAGGCATCTTCTTCTCTGTTCCAGAGTGCCATGCCATCTGGCATGGAAGACAAAGGCCCTTTCTTTTCCTTGGAAGGGGATGTTTCTTTATGCTTTCCCTCCTCTTCCTTTGCTTCTAAGAGTCATACAGAAAATTCATCTGGCCTCCCCAAAAATCTTGCTAGTGATTCCCTTTTGGCCAAGACAGCACTGGTTACCCTCTTAATGTATCTGGCCAGGGGCCATCACCACAAGTTACCTCACCAGTTGGATTTCTTCACACAGATCAAGGAGTCTCATACCCATCCTCAGTTGTCCACTCTTCAACTGATGCCATGGGTGATAGGGTTTTGATCCCTTCCAGCCACATCTATTCAGAAGAAGTGCTCAGGGTTTTACAAGAGGCAAGGAAACCCTCAACCAGAAAATCTTATATGTCCAAATGGAAAGGATTTTCTGTCTGGTGCCATGCTTGTAACCAGGACCCTTTTTTAGTGGGAGTCATTGTGGTCATCTCTTAATTGTGAGAGTTGCTCCATTCTGTGAAGGCCCATTTGTCAGTCATTTCTGCTTGTCTGTCCTAGAATCCAGGGACATTGGAAGGCATACGCACTATACTGATTTCAGTACAACTTTTGTAAAAGGGGGGTAGCTTTTTTGAAAAAAAAAAACGTACGTATTTAAAGAGTGTTGGCTCCTTTAAAGAGCATACCAGCCAGTCAGAAGTGAGCTCACATCATGTCCGGCTGGCTGCGAGCGGGAAACAGTCTGAGTTGGAACTTGGAAGGCAAGCAAGCAATGGATTCGTGAGCAGGAAACTGGAAGGCAAGCAATGGATTCGCAAGCAAGGGCAAATGGATTATCAGAAGGCAAGAGCAAATGGAATATCAGAAGGCAAGTGTGTTCGGATTATTATCGGAAGGCAAGGTCAATATCAGAAGGCAAGTGTGTTCAGATTATCATCAGAAGGCAAGGGCATTCACATTGAAGGAAGGGAATCAACATTTGAAGTGTGTGTGTGTGTGTGTGTGTGTGTGTGTGTGTGTGTGTGTGTGTGTGTGTGTGTGTGTGTGTGTGTGTGTGTGTGTGTGTGTGTGTATGCCCCCACATACTACACCTGCTGGCTATAGGTGTTCAGGCTCAAACCCTGTACCTTTGCTTCAAGGTAAGAACAGACTAAAGTCCCTAACCACCACCATTTCTGAACTTTGTTCAGATTTGCTTTTCTAATGGTTGTGAGCTATGGTGAGAACTGAAGTTGCATTTCTCCCATTATTGTTTTTGATGTTTGTCCAGGTTTTTTGTGCTAAGGTGTGAAGTGAGAACTGAATTTGTATTCCCTCATTATTGGCTTTGTTTGTCCAGGTTTTTTGTGCTAAGAGGTTGAGAGCTATCTAAATGATAGCCATTAAGTTTGTCTTCCTATTTTTCAAACTGCTGATTTAGCATAGTGGTATGTTGTACTGACTATAGTGCATATGGTTCTGGGTTCAAGACATGCATGGTGATAACACAGCATTTTATTCTAGCAACTTTTCAAAATTATACAAGCAATGTTTAAAATGTGTCCCTGTTTTTTGGGCTTTCCCCAATAAATGTTGGCTTTTTCCAGATTTCTTGTGCTGCAAAGTTCAGAGATACAGCTGAGTGTCAACATTTTACAAGGAGCTGAGAGCTGCAGGGGAACTTAAGTTTAGTGCTGCTTATGCAGAGTCTGCTTGTACTGTTAATAGCACAACAGGTAGTGCATTTGCTTTTGATGCAGAAGGCTGTGGGTTCTTCTCCCACAGTAGGTAGATGCATTGCTGATACTGTACTGTGTTGTAAAGGGGGGTGGATGCTGTAGTCTGTTTTGGCGAAGATATCTAGTAGTAACTATGAACCTGTTATCAGTTTGCCATCCATTCCCTATTGCAATATTACTAGTGTATCATTGTTTTTAATGCAACATAGGCAATTTATTCCTCAAGGGCAACAGGCACATTATTTGTAGATGAAACCAAGAAATATAAAGTTGTTTGCTAGCAGCAGCCTCTTCATTAGTTACAGATTTCTCTAATCTGGAATTATGTAGATGGCTTTTACTAGTTCAGAGATTGTGCATATTTACTGATACTGGTGGACTGTAGAAGTTTGAGTAGACTTTTATGATGGAAGGTGTATCAAAGAGCACGTGTATGTTTCATGTGCAAGGGGCCTATGATTTGAAAACAGCCCAAAGTTAATCTTTATCTGCCACTGGCAAAATGTATTTTCTTTGAATGTGGGTTTCAATGCTATTTCAATGAATGTGAGTTTCAAGGGCAGAGAAGTTTCAATGCTAAGTCTAGTTTCATTGTGAGACTGCATTGCTTTGTTTAGCAGATATTTATTAGTGTTCGTGCTGTAAAATGCAAAATAAAACTTTTTCTGGCAAATCATTTAGGAATGAAGTCACTAAATAATGACCGATGTTAAGTTTCAGACGTCATAATCTTCAGAAAAATGTATGCTAAAGCAAGACCTGATATTCTAGCAACTGTCTTAAGTTTATACAAGGTCAATTTTTAATACTGTTTGTATGTTCCCCCAATATATTTGGCCTTGTCCAGATTTCCTGCATTAAGAGGTTGAGAGGTATGTGCAAATAAATCGCTTTATAGAATTAGGAATATTCAAACCTCTCAAATGTCCCCAATTTTGGCTCAAAATGTTGCTCTCCCCCTAATAATCTCTCTGCGAAATAGCAATTTTGGAAGAAAATGTGGAGGGTTTACTTTACTTTTATAAATAACTGTAATGATCAGAGTTATTCGTTACTTTTATTTCAGAAATGCATGTAGATTCTCTAATTTTGTCAGCTGCTCTAAGTTAACTGTGCTCTTATTAAAATGGTGTCCCTTCTTTGACAGGTTCCCAGCTGTATTGTCTGGCAATTTTATATTTTTGCATCACATTTTTGGTCCGTTTTTCATAAAATTGCGGTTTTCTGGCAAATTAGTGGCAAATTGTTAAAGAATGAAGTTAGAAAATAATGACAGACATTTGAGTTTCAAATTTCATACCTTTCAGAAAATTCGTACTAATGCAAGACCTACTACTATTCTATTATCTTTCTAAGTTTATAAGAGCAATATTTAAAAAAATGTCTTTAGTTTTGGGCCTTTGCCTCAGTTTTGTTTATGAGCTTGTTGCTCTAAGAGGTTGAGAGGTGTGTGTGTGTGTGTGTGTGTGTGTGTGTGTGTGGTAGGTTGGTAGCATACCTCTCAACTGTCCAAATTTTGCAGAATGTCCAGATTTTTGCCCCATATTTTTTGTCTGTTCCTCAAATTTTGTGATTTTTTCTAGAAAATCATTGAAGGCTGAAGTTGCTAAATAATGACAGACATTTGAGTTTCAGACTTCATGTCCTTTAGAAAAATTCATACTAGCACAAATCCTGTTATTCTAGCAACTTTCTAAGTTCACGAGACCATTATTTAATATCTGTCCCTGTTTATTTTAGGCTTTGTCCATATTTCTTGCACTAAGAGGTAGGTAGGTAGGGGTGTGTGTGTGAATGAAACATCCTAGTTAGGGGTAGCAGGTGGTTAGTAATTTATTCAAGCTCAAAACCTGTACCTTAGTTACAGAAAACAAAAGCATAAATTCTCTACCCCAACTACCATGCTGCATTTTTCAAAGAACTGACATTTCAGGTTAATTTTCAATTCAAGGAACCGAGTTTGAGTGAATTTATATTATATTACTGAAGAGGCATTACAGCGAATGCCTCTTCATCGACACTAAAAGAGCGAACGTGAATTACGAGAATGGCCGTAGCTTGGCTGGGGAAGGGGGTAGCAGTTTGAGAGCTGTGAGTACAAATTTGAAAATCCTAGCTACACCCCTGCTAGAATCCTCCTATGGCTTCTCGTTTTGAGGTCAAACAATTTCTTAAAGGCGTCCTTTATGTTAGGCCTCCAAGGAAACTTTTATTTCTCCTCCTTGGGACCTTAATTTTGTTTTGGAAAAATTGACTCCGGCTCCTTTTGAGCATGCAGATTCTGCTTCTTTGCAACATTCTACCTGGAAGACTGTATTGTTGCTGGCAGTTGCTTCTGTTTGGAGGGTTTCTGAGTTCCAGGCCCTTATGGCCACGCCTCCTTTTTGGTTTTTTTTTCCCACAGGGATAAGGTGTCCCTTCATATTAATCCTTTTATGCCCAAAGTGCTAACTGAGATGTCCTTGAATCGGTCTGTACAACTTCCTTTTTCTCAGTCTGCTAGCGAGAGGGTCCTGCATACATGGAAGTTGCATAGACAGCTCAGGTACTATTTGAATAAAACGAAGGCCATTCATAAGTCTGATCAGTTTTTTGTTTCCTTTAATCCCAGAACATTGTGTTTGGCTCTTTATAAGCAAACCATCTCCTCCTGGATATCTAAGGCCATTTCCTTTTGTTATACTTTTCATGGCAAACCTGTGTCTACTTCTGGTAGAGCTTATTCCACTAGGGTTGTTGCCTTTTCTGGTGCCTTCAAGGAGTTGGACAACAATTCCATTCTTGAAGCTGCTACTTGGTCTTAAGTGCATACCTTTACTAAGCATTATAAGTTGGATATGGTTTGTAGAGCCAGAGCAGGTTTTGCTAGACCCATTTTATATGGGTTGTTGAGGGCTTTTCTCAGCCTTCCACTTCCCATTCTGTTTCTTGAGATTTTTTTCACTCTCCCTTCTGTTTAGAATATCACAATAGTGATATGGAAGGACATAGCAGAGTTGTGTAATATCTTACCATAACAGTAGATATCCTTCTCGTCACTGTTGCAGTATTCAATCCCTCCCTCCAACCCCCTCTTGTTTGTTCTCTCTCTCTTTTTTTTTTTAGATTCCCTTCTGGTTGAGTGCTTCCCCATTTTCTTCTGCATTTTTTCCTTTTGGATGTGCATGGACTCCTTTGTCCTGTGGAGAAATATCCAAATTTACCCATACTTGGACGACTGCCTGATTCAGGTGGTCAATCAGAAATTGCTGCTTCAGCACCTGGCATTTGTAAAAAACCTTCTCACTTCATTGGGGTACACCATCAACAAAAAGAAATCACAACTGGTACCCAGTCAAAAGATTGTATTCCTGGGAGCAAGCTTGGACACAACTTCCCAGATGGCATTCCTCACTTCAGGAAAAACAGGTCTGTCTGACAGACTACTTTAAACAAATGGCCACCAGAACCCAGCTATCTGCAAGAATAATACTGCAAGCCCTAGGGTTCATGGCCTCATGTATTCTGTTAATTCCATATGCAAGACTGCATATGAGGAAACTTCAGTGGTACTTGAAAAGTCTTTGGTGCCGACATTCTCAGGACCTGGAAACAGTCATTCCTATCATACCTTGTCTAAGGACACAGTTCCTTTGGTGGGCAGAAGCATGCAACCACAACAAGGGACTGCCTTTCAACCCCATGCCGCCCAGACCCTGACCACAGATGCATCAGACTATGCATGGGGGGGCTCACATGGATGGCAAATGTATTCAGGGCCACTGGAGCCCAAGTCAAATTCACCTGCACATCAACCAAAAATAAATGCTAGCTGTACAGAATGCCCTGACAGCTTTCAGATACCTACTCCTTTCAGGACAACTGCTGATAAAAACAAACACCACAGTTATGTGGTACATCAACAAGAAGGGGGGATCCCATTCTTACCCACTCTGCAGGTTAGCCATGGCCCTGTGGAACACGGCCTTGGACAGCCAAGTCCATCTACAAGCTCAATTCCTGCCAGGGAAACAAAACTCACTGGCAGACAACTTAAGCAGAAATCTCCTAGACCCACAGGAGTGGAAATTGGAGCCCAACACCTTCAACCTTCTGATCCAGAAATGGGGGACCCCAGAGGTGGATCTCTTTGCCTCCCCCTACAACCACCAGTTAAGCAAATTCTGCACCAGGGACCCACACAGCAGGGCCTGGAAGGTGGATGCTCTATCTTTGCAATGGGAAAACCTCTCAGTCTATGGCTTTCCCCCTCTGCTCCTTCTCCCAAGAGTATTACTCAAGATAAAACAAGACAGGCCAAAGACAATTCTGATTGCCCCAGAATGGCCACACCAGCACTGGTACCCACTCTTGCGCAGCTTGACAGTGGTGTCACCCTGGCACCTACACCAGACTCCAACCCTGCTTTCTCAGCAGGAGGGACAGATTTTACATCCATAATTACAAACCCAAAATATGCAGCCTGGCTTATTCCTTAAATACTCCACCAGCAGCCCTAAGCAAACAGGTGCTGGACGTCATCGTTGAAGCCAGAAGGCCCAGTACTAGGAAATCCTATGCTGAAAAGTGGAAAAGGTATTTTCTTGGATTCAGTCTAAAGGAAAGGACACAGCATTGCCCTCCTTACCTCTAATCCTGGATTACATAGCAGAAGTACTCCACAGAGGCCTATCCTTCTCCTCCATTAAGATCCATGACTCTGCCATCTTGGCTCATTACAATACTGAGTCACGTATATTCTCACCCTCTCATCAAACAGTTCCTGAGAGGGGCAAACAACTTAAGGCCACCAAGGAGAGTGCCCACCCCTGCTTGGGACCTTAACTTTGTACTGGAAAAGCTCACGCTTCCCCCTTTTGAACCTACTGCTTCAGCAGAGTTAAAATTCCTCTCCTGGAAAACAGCCTTGCTTCAAGCCATGACTTCAGCTAGTAGAGTGTCTTGAGTTACAAGCACTGATGGCTGTGGAACCCTTCATTATTTTCCATGCTGTCAGGGTTTCCCTCAGGACTGACCCTTCCTTTATGCCTAATGTGGTGTCCAGTGTGGCTCTCAACCAATCCATCCATTTGCAAACTTTTTTCCCTAATCCTCAGAATAAAGGGGAAAGGATCCTGCACTCCTTGGATGTGCACAGACAGCTCAGGTTCTACCGTGACAGGACTAAGTCTTTCAGAAAATCTGACCAACTGCTAGTCAACTTTGCAACAGGGGCAGAGGACAAGGCCATTTCAAAACAAACCATTTCCAAATGGATAGCACACTGCATTCATTTCTGCTACAAGCACCATGGAAAACCAACCCCTCAGGGGGTCAGAACACATTCCACTAGGGCTACATCTACCTCTACAGCATTTCTCAGGGTACTCCCTACCAGGGACATACTGGAAGCTGCTACCTGGAATTCTGTACACACCTTCACCAAGCATTACCACCTGCCTATCTTTTCCAATTCCAGGGCAGGATTTGCTACAGCAGTCTTGCAAGGTCTACTAGCCAGCCCTAACTCTTCTTGACTGCCTCCACTCTTCCTCAGCTTTGGGAATCAACCCAAGTGTGATGACTGCAACAGTGAAACACGAAGAAAATAGTACAGTTGTGTACACTTACCATAAATGTAGATGTTCAAATGTATTCACTGTTGCAGACCTGGATGTTCATCGTGTTACCCTGCTGCAGTCATCACACTTGGGTTATCTTGTCATCAGGCGGTCCCGCAGTCGGCCTGAATTCCAAAGTCTTGGTCCGGCGTCGGTTGCTGTCTTCTTCCCTGACGTCAGTGCGCCAGGGGTATATATAATGCATCCGACGCCATTTTCTTCAGTCTTTCTTGCCGCGCGGTGCCCAAAGCAGAAGCAGTTCGCAAGTGCCGGTCGGCCGACTCCTGCGATTTTCGAAGTCGAATTTCAGATCCGGAGTATTCAATAAAGCTAAGTACCCCCATTGGGGAAACTTTTCTTGCCTCAGACCGATGTCAGAAAAAGTTAACAATTGTATTTCTTGTGGGAAGCAAATACCTCATAAGGATTTTCATTCTTACTCTATACCTTGCCTAGGCCCAGACCACGACATCACTGTTTGTCGCTTTTGTGCTAGGTTCAATAAGCGTACTATAAAAAGATGCTTTGATTTCGCACGACACTACTTCGGTAGAAAATTTAACTACACAATGCCGTCAGAGCAACCGACTACCGGCGTGCACAAAAAACACAAGGATAAGGGCAGGCAGCCTAGACCCAAGCCAGACTCCAAGGCCTTGGCTGGGCCGGTCTCCGGTTCACCAGTTTTCAGTGAGGCTCCTACGAAGCCCCTGGCTACCACAGATTTGGAACCCGAGACCGCTTCAGAGCCTTTGGCGGAGAGTGCTAGGCCAACGCAGCCATTTTCTTTAGCCCCTACCGACGACACTGCAGAAACAGATGTCGGTGTTGCAGAAACACCTTCGGTTTCTGAAGGTGTCTTCAGACCGACGACGCTCACCATAAAGACGTATCCTAAGCTTAAGACTCTTATTAAACCAAAAAAGACTGCACTTCAGTCTCCAGTTCAAGGCCCCATGCCTAAGAAACAGATGCTTAAAATGGCTGAAGATTTGATCTCTTTAATCAGGGGTTCCCAACCCCACCCCCCCCAACAAAAGGCCTAGACAAGAGGAAGATTATGCATCCTCTGATCAAGTGTCTCTTTCCTCAGGCTCCTCTGAGGACCAAGATTACTCTTTTCCCCCTTATGAAGATTCTGATGCTGAGGATTCTATACCCTCAGCTTCTCCCCCTGAAGACTACTCCTTTGAGGAAACTTTACACACTATGAGGGAACATTTTCACTGGGAAGGTCAGGACTACTCTGACTCAAAGAAAAGGCTCAGAGAGTTTCTTTTACTCCCCCAGCACAGACCTCTTGCTATCCCCCCCCAGTTTTAGACATTGTGGATGATGTTTACTTAGAATCTAGTTTGAATCCAGATTCTCTGCCTCCTGCTCCAGCCAAACCAGACAGATATTATAGAGTGCCTGACTCCCACAAATTCCTTTATAAAAGCCCTGTTGCTGATCCAGAGACTATCTCCCAGGGTCCCAAAGGGGCTAAGGCTTCTATGGCGAAAAATCCTGTATCCTCAAAGGGACTCCAGAGCACTAGACAGGTGGGGGAAAAAGGTTTACACCTCAGCCACTCTAGCTATGAGAGCACTAAATTGTCAATTTCACATGCTAAAATACCAGCAATTTCTGATGTCTCAATTAGGACAAAAAATGAGCACACTCCCTCAACAGTCTGAATTGAAAGAAATGCAGGATCTGTTGCATGCAGCTGAACAGGTGGGCAAACATATTTTACAATGTGGATTTGATTCTTTGGAGGCTTCCTGCAGAGCAGCTGTTACTGGGTCTGTTATACGTAGACATGCTTGGTTAAAGGAACAAACTGCCTGATCATGTTAAAGCAAAGCTTCTAGATACTCCCTTACAGCAGGATGTCCTATTTGGAGTTAAAGCAGAAGTCGTCTTAAAGAAAATGGAGGATAAGGCAAAAATCTATGCAGACGGTCAAAGATTTTCTACAGGTACAGCCCCCTCGCTTCAGCAGAAATTGGCCAACAAAAAATTGGTCCTTTCCAGCTACTGACAGACCACAGAGGGGTAAATACAGATGCCCAAGAGGCAGAGGACAACCACAAGCCCACTACAAACCTCGACAATGGGGCACTGCAACACAGAAGGGAGGAGAAGACAGGCCCCAAACTACTATAAGGCAAACTCAATGGCTTAACCCTCATATGGCCAAGCAAGACTCTCTTGGCAGCTCCCTTGGGAGGAAAATTAGCATTTTTTTCAGACAACTGGCACATCGTCACAAAGGACAAATGGGTCCTAGACATAATTTCACGAGGATACAGATTCCATTTCCACACCTTGCCTACGAAAAGAGGAATGCCAAACCTGCCACAAAATCAATGGGCAGAGGCACAAAAACAAATTACAGCTCTCATGGACATGACAGCCATTCAACTGGTACCTACACGCGAGCAAGGCCAAGGATTTTACTCAAGACTCTTTCTAGTCCCCAGAAAGGACAATGCCTGGAGACAAATTCTGGACCTTTCAATTCTAAACACCTTCTTACAAGTACCCAAATTCAAGATGCTAACACTACAGCAGCTTCTTCCCATGTTGGGCAAGAAAGCATGGCTAGTAACGTTGGACCTCAAGGAGGCATACCTGCATGTCCCTATCAGAGAAAGTTGCAGAAGATACCTCCATTTCATTGCAGGTTCAATCCATTACCAATTCTCTGCACTGCCCTTTGGCTTATCCACTGCACCCAGGGTCTTCACAAAATGCCTGGCACCACTAATTGCATACTGCAGACAAAGAGGAATTCAAATATACCCATACCTGGATGACTGCCTCATCCAAGCAGAAAGCAAGGACATCCTCTTACAACATCTGGCTTTTGTAAAACATCTTCTAAGTTGCCTGGGGTACACAGTAAATGAAAAGAAATCAAAACCCTCACAAAATATGACATTCCTGGGTGCCAGCTTGAATACAATGGCCCAGAAGGCTTATCTGACACCAGACAAATAACTACAACTGACTCAATATTTCAAAACAATGGCAACAAAGACCCAACTCCCTGCAAGAAAAATTCTGCAGGTCTTGGGCTTCATGGCATCTTGCATACTACTAATACCATTTGCAAAGCTGCATATGAGGAAATTACAGTGGTACCTAAAAAGCGTATGGTCTCAACACAGCCACAGCTTGGACACAATGATATCCCTCATTCCCTGCCTTCAACAAGAGTTTCTATGGTGGTCACAGGCATGTCACCTCAACAAGGATCAGCCTTTCACCTTGCCCCCAGCCAGGCAAACTATGACAACAGATGCATTGGACTATGCCTGGGGGACACACACATGGCAGAACAGTGCGTTCAAGGCATATGGACTGCAGATCAAAGGAATCTGCACATCAATCAAAAAGAGATGCTAGCTGTACAGAATGCTCTGACAGCCTTCAAGAACCTCTTACATCCAGGACAACTTACAATAAGGATGGACAACACCACAGTAATGTGGTACATAAACAAACAAGGAGGTACACACTCCTACCCTCTATGCAGGCAAGCAATGACCTTGTGGAATACAGCACTGGCTTACCAAGTTCAGCTACAAGCACAATTCCTGCCAGGAAAAAAGAACACATTGGCAGACGACCTCAGCAGAAACATCATGGATCCCCACGAGTGGAAACTGGATCCACAAGTATTTGCAATGATAACTCAAAAATGGGGCCTCCCAGACACAGACCTGTTTGCCAGCCCCCAAAACTATCAGCTAACAAAATTTTGTACAAGGACACTTCACCATGAAGCTTGGAATGTGGGCGCACTTTCATTCAGTTGGAAAAACCTGACAGTATATGCCTTCCCTCCATTGCCTCTTCTCTCAAAGGTGCTTCTGAAAGTCAGAAAGGAGAGACCACGACTGATACTCATAGCCCCAGACTGGCCACGCCAGCACTGGTACCCACTATTAAGGAATATGGCCCAGGGCCCGCCTTGGATTTTACCACAAATTGCCCATTTGCTCACACAGCAAAACAATCAGATTCTACACAGCCAGCTCAAAACCTTAAATTTGGCTGCATGGCAAATCACCTAAGCATCCAGCCAGCTCCTCTTCCTCAAGCAGTTATGGATGTTATTCTGGAAGCTAGGAGGCTCAGCACCAGGAAGGTCTACTCAGACAAATGGAAAAGGTTTTGCGCCTGGAACCAAGCTAAAGGCCAAAATACCCTTCAGCCTCACATGCCTCAGATTCTACAGTATTTAACTGAGATGTTGCACAAAGGACTTTCTTTTTCATCCATTAAAATCCACACATCAGCTATTTCAGCCCACTACAACACGGATCCACCCTTATTTTCACATCCACTTCTAAGGCAGTTCCTCAGAGGGGCAAAAGACATCAGGCCCCCCAGGAGAGCACCTACACCAACCTGGGACCTCAACTTTGTTCTGGAAAAACTTACGCTACCTCCCTTTGAACCAGCTTTCTCTGCTGATCTAAAGTTTATATCATGGAAGACTGCCCTGCTGCTAGCAATAACTTCAGCCAGAAGACTCTCAGAGCTGCAGGCACTAATGGCAGTGGAATATTTCCTCATTTTTCATCAAGACAGAGTTTCTCTACGAACTAATCCTTCCTTCATGCCTAAGGTGGTATCCAGTGTGGCTTTAAATCAAACCATCCACTTACCCACCTTCTTTCCAAATCCACAGAACAAAGGAGAAAGACTCTTGCATTCCTTGGACATTCACAGGCAGCTTCATTACTACTTGGATAAAACTAAGGTTTTCAGAAAATCTGACCAGCTCTTTGTATCCTATGCTGCAGCTTCGCAAGGGAAGGCTATATCAAAACAGACCATTTCCAAATGGATAGGACATTGCATTTGTTTTTGCTATACCCATCATGGAAAACCAGTTCCTGCTACCATAAGACCCCACTCTACCAGGGCAGCAGCTACATCTACAGCCTTCCTCAGGGGGGTGCCAACCAAGGATATTTTGTAAGCTGCAACTTGGAGTTCAGTACACACCTTCACCAAACACTACCACTTACCACTTTACTCTAAGACTAGAGCTGGCTTCGCCACTGCAGTTCTGCAGGGCCTTCTAGCTTCCTTTAACCCTCTTTGACTCCTCCTCCCATCCTTAGCTTTGGGATCCTACCCAAGTGTGATGACTGCAGCAGGGTAACACGATGAACATAGTACAGTTTTGTACCTACCATAAATGTAGATGTTCGAGTGTACACCCTGCTGCAGTCCAGGTTACCCTCCCTCCATCCCCTCTGACCTAACTGACTAAATCTTTACAATACCTTTCTGATGTATTTGCTTATAGCTGGAGGGATGTTGTGCTTGTGCTAAATTTCTTAGATTGGTACTAATTATTGACCACCTTTTTGGGGGCACCTGACATCTGGGGCAAGAAAAACTGAAGAAAATGGTGTCAGATGCATTATATATACCCCTGGCACACTGACGTCAGGGAAGAAGTGACAGCAGCCGATGCCATACCAAGACTTTGGAATTCAGGCCGACTGCGGGACCGCCTGACGACAAGATAACCCAAGTGTGATGGCTGCAGCAGGGTGTACACTCGAACATCTACATTTATGGTAGGTACAAAACTGTACTTTTCCTTCCCTCCAGCCGCCTGGTTTCCTCTATCTCTCCTCTCTATGGCTATTCCTACTGGTATTGGTATTTACCTTTTACTGGTGGTGTTTTCCCCACCATATTCTAGCTCCCTATTTGGGGGCTCCTGACATTTGGGGCAAAAAAAACTGATGTAATGGTGTAGGCTGCCTGTTTTTATACCCCTTATGACCTGACATCATGGAAGAAGCAACAGCATCCGATGCAGAAATACTAAGTGTCTTTGGTATTCGGGCCAACTGAGGGCTACCTGCAGGCAGATAACCCAAGTGTGATGACTGCAACAGTGAATACACTCAAACATCTACATTTATGGTAAGTGTACACAACTATACTTTCTTGTATGCTTTTTCACCCTTATCACTAATAGCTAGGGTACTTCTAAAGATTCAGAAGGAATCACCCAAGATCACTGTGGCAACACCCTTCTGGCACAGGCAATCATGGTCTCCTCTTTTTTGGAAATGGCCAGGGGCAACTGCTACAAGCATCTTCACAGACTGAGTCTACTCGCACAAGAACAAGTGTGTTTGATACACCCTGACACGTCAATTCTGTTGACTACCTAGATGATAGGATCCTAATTCCCTTTAGGTACCTGTTTACTGAGGACATGCAGCAAGTACTAATGGAGGCAAGAAAGCCTGCTACTAGTAAATCATATAATAGCAAATGGACAAGGTTTTGTAGTTGGTGGCAACAATATAGCCAGCACCAATCTCTAGTTTTACAATATTTGTGAGAGTTACTATTCTATGGTCTTTCTTACTCCTTTATTAAGATTCATTTATTGGCCATTTCAGCATGTCTTCCCATGGATCCCTCTCTTTCAATGCATTTTCCTGTCAAAATATTTTTGAAAGGGGTTTTGCATAGGAAGCCTCCAAGAGAATCAGTGGCCTCTTTAATACTTACTTCATTTAAACCAGCTAACTTGTCTGACTTGAAGTTCTTAACATGGAAATCAGTTTTACTGATTGCTCTGATCTCTGCAAGAAGGATATCTGAGTTGCAAGCTATTATGGTGAGTCAACCTGATCTCATTTTCCACAGGGCAGGGTTTCTTAGAGAACTAATCATCCTTTTATATTTATTTATTTATTTCAGTTTGATTATCAGGGAAGTCCACTGGGTCAACATGGCCCATTTTCAGTGGAGGCCCGGGAGGAAAAGCTCCGAAAATGCATAAGAAATATTACATACAGGATTTCAACACAATCAAGAATTTAGAAAGCATTAAACATTTTGCAGAATACGATTTTGACGAATACAGGACAGTATGAGAGTACAATTAATACTTAAGTTATGGTTACTACATTTGCATAGTATAGCA
The DNA here is from genome assembly GCF_019279795.1 of Protopterus annectens. NCBI lineage: Eukaryota > Metazoa > Chordata > Ceratodontiformes > Protopteridae > Protopterus > Protopterus annectens. The sequence goes on from NC_056742.1 coordinate 247,389,482, forward strand.
GTATTTCTTAGAGATAGTTAAGGTTGAAAGGAAGGAGAAATAGTGGTAGCGTTTTGAGTGAAAGTATTAGAGATAGAAATTTGTGCTCAATATTTACATGTTTTGTTGAGCAGGTATAGTTATGGGAGTAGAATGATTGTGTAGTTATTTACAAGTTTTGTTGAGCAAGTATAGCTGTAGGAGTAGAAAGATGGGAGTAGAAGGATTAGGTGGTATTTACCAGTTTTGGTGAGCAAATCTAGCTCTAGGGGTAGAAGTAGTAGAAGTAGTTACGTAGAGGGATAAAGCTGCAGGAGAATTGCAGGGGGAGATAGAAATAGTTGAAGGAATAAGTCTATAGGAGGAAGATAGGGTAAATGTATCAGAAAGTGGAGACTCTTATACTAGAAGTGGTCCCAGATTAAGTAGGAAGGAGGCAGGTGCATATGCCTAAAGTGGTATCAGAGTTTACTTTAAGCCCAACTGTCCATCTCCCCATTTTCTTTCCTGAATGCAGAAAATGAGGGAGAAAGGATACACCATACCTTGGATGTCCACAGACACCTTGAGTGCTATCTTGATAGAGAGAACTAAATCTTTCCAATCTTCAGATCAATTATTCATGTCTTGTGAAGGTAAGAAGTGAGAACCTGTGTCACAACACGCTACTTCCAAATAGTCATTTAAGGCTATTACCTTTTGTTATACTTACCACAACAAAACTATTCCAAGCAGGGTCAAGGTCCACTCTACCAGGACTTTGGCTTCATCTGTGGATTTCTGGAAAGAGTGAAATTCTGCAACTATTCTAGAAGCTGCTACTTGGTCTTCTGTACATGCTTTTACAAAGCACTATACACTTGATTCCTTCTCGAGGTCTAGATCAGGCTTTACAAGGTCCATTCTCCAAGGGCTCCTGCACTCTTCTCCTTCCACCTCCCAAATGCTGTAAGCAAGGATAATCTACCCACATAACAAATGCTACTGCAGCAGTGGTCAGTATGATGAACTTAGTCCAGTTGTGCAAGTAAAGATACCATAATAGTATATGTTCAAATGATAACTCCTACAGTAGTCACTTCCTCCCAAATGCAGTAAGCAAGGATAATCTACCCACATAAATGCTACTGCAGCAGTGGTCAGTATGATGAACTTAGTACAGTTGTGCAAGTAAAGATACCATAATAGTAGATGTTTAAATGATAACTCCTACAGTAGTCGCTTCCTCCCAAATGCAGTAAGCAAGGATAATCTACCCACATAACAAATGCTACTGCAGCAGTGGTCAGTATGATGAACTTAGTACAGTTGTGCAAGTAAAGATATCATATTATACAATTCCTCCCCTAAAACGTGCACGCTGATTGGCCAGCCCAACCAGCGTGCCCGTTGTAAATCCCTCAATATACCAATGGAAAAAGGTCCGGTCGCCCAGACTTTTTCCGTTAGTATAAAACACTGTCTCGCTATGTTAAAAGAGTTTAACATAGCGACACAGGTTTAAAAAAAGCGACAGAGATCTCCGTTGCTTTTTTTAAAGCTGTCTCGCTATGTTAAACTCCTTTAACATAGCGACACAGTATAAAAAGCAACGGAGATCTTGCGATCTCCATTGCTTTTTTTTTTTTAAAGCTGTCTCGCTATATTAAATGGGTTTAACATAGCGAGACAGCTTTAAAATAAGCAACGGAGATATCCGTTGCTTATTTTAAAGCTGTCTCGCTATGTTAAACCCATTTAACATAGCAAGACAGTTTTAAAAGCAACAGAGATCGCAAGATCTCCGTTGCTTTTTACTTTCGCTATGTTAAATGGGTTTAACATAGCGAGACAGCTTTACAATAAGCAACGGAGATCTCTGTTGCTTATTTTAAAGCTGTCTCGCTATGTTAAACCCATTTAACATATCGAAACAGTAAAAAAAAGCAATGGAGATCTTGCATTCTCCGTTGCTTTTGCCCACAGCTCTGATGTACTGCGTAGGCATGCGCAGTACATCAGAACTGCCGCAGAATACCAGACAGCTGCGGAAGGGCAGTAAAGAGGCATTATACAATGCCATTATTTAAGAAAAGTAATTATTTCTTTTCTTAAATAATGTCATTAGATAATAATAACCACTTCTGTGTGGTAATGCTGGATTTACCCACGGTTGGCTTTGTTTGGTACCTCGGGCTTCGCCCTCGGGACCAAAACATGCCAACCGTGGGTAAATCCAGCATTACCCACACCCAGGCGTGGGTTATTGCTATAATAGTAGATGTTTAAATGATAACTCCTACAGTAGTCACTTCCTCCCTCCTCCACCCTTGTTTTTTTTACTGTGGAGGTTATGCCAGGCTGTGGTTGTTTATTTTTTTGTTTTTCCTAGCATTGTTCTTTCATGGCTCAGCCTTCTCCTTCTCACTGTTGGCATGAAAGCTCTGAAGGGCTTGTTGCCCGACTTTTAGTCAGCTCAGCTCAAACTACCTAACAGTTTGGGCACATGGAGGGTACCCTGAAGCTTTGGAAGCTGGATGGCTATTATGTCCTTGACAGGATGTAACCTAGCTAAAGCTACTGCAGATGTGATTGCTCGAGCATTTACTATTATAGTAAGTTTACTTGCACAACTGTACTTTTTCCCCTCCACCCAAAAGAAAGAGTCTAGTATTTATGGTCACCTGCTCCTTCCTGGCCAGTGGGGACAGACTGTGAATAAGAGTCATCACCTCAGACCAGAGGGCCACAACCTCCAAAGAGGCTATTGTGTTCCTGACAAAAAAAATTACAACATAGTTGCCCAGAACACTATCCCATCAAATAAAGCAATTTATGTTGCCATTCTCTAGCTTTCTAGAGGTGACAGCAAAGTTGCCTTTGTGTTTGCCCCAACTCCAGACATAACTCAACCTTAACTCTGTGCCACAACAGCAATGCAAAGCCATAGTAGGCCACTCCCTTCAGTAACCTCTGCCATGCAGAGTTTCAGCTACACTGAATAAGCATCTCTCACTCATGGGCACAAGAAACAATACTGAACAAAAATGGAAACAAGTAGAGAGAGCACTAACTATATCCAAAAAAGGGTGAAATGCAGAGGAAACATTGAAGAAACAGGAATGGGTGCTGATGCATATTGTTATAGGAGGTATCTCACAAAATTGCATCATATCTTAAAGACATTCCATCTTTCAAGTCCTTGTTTTATGGAAGAGTATACAAGGTCAACTGCAGAAGCAAACTCTGTCGTAAAAGTTGAACAATGTGTAAACAGAAAAACATGCTAGATCTGATGTAAGTTTTCAATCATTCCTGAACAAATTAATTTGGATCCAACTTGGATATATTTTACAGCTCATGGCTAATAGAACTCTTGAGCTCCTCTCTCCAAATCCCTCTTTGGGACCAGTACTTCTGAGGCACAGAGCTCTGTTACCTCACAGTTGGCTACCCTGTAGTTGATCACAAATTCATCCATGAGAGTCATTTAACATGCAGCTGAAGTACCTCAAGGGCAGCGGGTTCAGGCATTTCCATTAGGAGACATGCCTGGATGTGCTTGTGTGATTTTGCAGAGCCCTTCACCACAACAATAAATAGGACATGCTGGAGGGATAGATTCCTGTCCCAGAGACTTCCCATGCTTTGGAACAAGATTCCAATCTACATTAGGCAGAGCTCCTCGCTAGCACTCTTGAAGGGAAACCTTGACGAGTGGATGGTTAACAGAAAGTTTATCCCAGGGATCACTTCAGTGGCTCTGCTGGACAGAGGCACAGGGAACTAATCTAAGGGGGTGGCGAAAGCCAACACATTCTGGCTAGGCTTATAAATGCCTTCAGGCAGATAGCCTACTACCAACCTATGGACCTATATGTACAATATTTTCTTCATTACTTTTTATTCTAATTCTAGATGCACCATTATTTAATAGTCTTCACCAACCATGCAAAAATCTACTCATACATGTTTGTATCTTTTTTATAATCCTAATCAACTTGCCATCTGACCCACCCTGCAAACCTTTATTTGTATGCAGCTTTAGCTTTTGTCCTTGTAATGTACCTAGCAACCTGTCCCTACTGTTAAACCATCTCGTCTGTGTTACCAGGCAACTTACTGGAAACTTAAACATATTTTGTACCTAACTACCATATGAGGAAGAAAAGAATTTAAAATGTCTGCTCTTTATAGTGTACTTTTTACATTTTTTGCTAGTTATGCAACCATTTCAATCTAAAGAGTAATTGCAGACTTAATCCACGTTGACTGTGCAGACTAATTGTTATATAACAGATTTCTGCTTTAGCCATATAGAGCAACTGAAGGAGGTAAATCTGTTCTAACTCCACACTTGTGCTCACTGAGGTCAAAACATTTTATTTGATGACAAAACAATTTCAAATCTTTGGTCAGATGCAACAAGAGTATTTTTCTCAGCCATACTGGGGTTTAGAAGCTCTTACCTTACTCATCTGTCCATATAAAAATATTCTCTAATAAGTCAGGTATTGGAACGGCTTGCAAATCTCCACTGGTCTTGACTGAAGGTTGATTTGGTTAAGACTTTGCACTGATTTACATTTTAGGCTTTGTTGCTGTAATTTTCATTCTGCTAATGCATTAACCAGGTCCACAGGCTCAAACATATGTCTGAGCAGGGTGAAGTCGCAGAGACCCTCCTTTCTCAATGAAGGAGCTCAGAAGCATTCCTGATGCTCATTTAGGTTCATAGGTTCATACTAGGCTATCTGCCCTAAGGCATTTATAAGCCTAGTCAGAATGTGTTTGGCTTTTGCCACCCATTTTAAATTTATTTTGCTATGTCCTTTTTCGAGGTTAGTATACTGTGCCTCTGTCTAACAGTGACACAGAAGTGATACCCGGGGTAAACCTACGATCTCCCATTCACTATAGGTTCATAGTTTTAAGCGGAAAGGCATTTTAACCAGGCCTATCAAGATCTGTCAGATGACTTTTTCAGGAGAAAGCAAGGCCTCACCACACGTGAAGACTTTGTGAGCAATCTGCACCAAATTTTTTCCTGTTTTTATTTAGACAAGTGGAGACTAGACGCTTCCACACCATCTGAGAAGGGATATTAGATATCATGCACCTTGCTTTTTTTCTCTGTCAACCAAGTTGCTTAAGAAGCTTACTTCAATGGCACAGATGTAACAGTCACAAGTGCATTCTGAAGCTGACATTGTGGAGACTCATCTGCTTGCTTTACTCTTGAGAGCAGTCACCAAGAACCAGTGGTTTCTGGATTTTGTTATGGTCAGCAACATCTTATATCTTCTGGGTCTGTCACTAGAAAGTGTTGCTAAGAGACCAAATTATCTCTGTAGAGCTCTTCAGATAGGCCCAGAATGTGCTGTCAGAAGAGGCTGTAGGATATGTTCCTTATTTAGAACAAAGCCAAGGTGTTTACTTCTGCCAATTCCTGGTTCTGAATATGACAAACTGTTTTTCTTCCGTCCTGGACCTTGACTTCAACTTGCAATTATCCAGCTCAGATGGTGACTCTCCAAATGTTCTTGCCACCCCCCCTCCCCCGAGCACATGGATGGTATTTTTGGACATGATAGGGATGGCTATTTACATGTCATTGAGGTCCACATAGGATATTCTTTCTGCCATACTGGATGGAAATAATTTCTGGTACAAAGTGTTGCCAATATAGATTTTCTTTGGCCTAGAGTATTTATTCAGGTGCTTTATGTTGTAGTCAAAGCCCTGTAGGAGAAGGTTGGTCATGTATTCCACTATCTGGATACATTGTTTCTTCTAATGCCATCCAGAGAATCCTTTGAAGTGTCCCTTCTGGGAACACTCCTGTGGTGCAGTGCCTCGAGTTGATCACAAGCTTGCAGATTTTTTTTCTATATAAATTTTGGCCCATGCCTGCCAAACATGAAGCCTCCCTCAGCTGGACCTGAGGTTATTCTTTTCCAAATATGTGGTAATCCATTCATTCAGTGAGGCCTATCTAGGGGGAACTTTTCAGCCAGACAGCCATAGGGATGGTCTGTGCCCTTGCCAGTGCCCTGACAGTGAGGGCATATTGTATAGATCCTAAATCTTCCTTTGGGTGGAGATGTATAATACATCTCACCACAGTGTCACTGTGCCTTCTGCTGTGCAGATACACACTTCTGTGCACCCATAGTAAAAGCTGCCACCTACACGACTTGGTGGTTTAGTGCCCACCCTAAAGCCGTCCATTGTGTTGCCTCACCTCCTCCATGGAACTGTGGCATTAGACAGCCACTGAGTGACATCTCTTTCTAAGCTAGATATGCCCATCCTCCCCAAACCAACTCTGACAGACTTCAGAGCTGATAATCAACCTGAATCTCCTGAGTTATAGGTCTTTATCCCATTACACCAGTGTAGTTTGTTTCAGTTCACAAAATTTCTAATGTCATTTCAGAGGATAGCCTTTATATTTACAGAGCTAGATACTACCAAGTGTCTGCCATTCTACTTAGAAAGAAGGCCCAAGAATGTTTTTTTGGCAATTTGTTGAAGAACTGAAGTATGCAGGACAGCACTATACTGTAACTTCTGGGCTTGATGGCTGTTGCTGTCTTCATGGTACTGTATGTGTGAGAATATGAGTATGTGTGAGACTGTGAAGTGTCAGTGGCAGTGTTGCTCAGTCCCATCTACCTTTTGTTGGGCCTCCACTTCTTGCAAACCAACCAACTCCAAATCCTAATGATACTTAACAACACTAACTGGTTACTTCCTTCAGCTCCCAAGCAACCAGAATCATGATTCTCCATTGAAGAAGTAGCCACATATCAGCTACTAAGAGCTTCTGGCAGTCTTCTTAACCCAGCAGGTTTTTCAGGCAAACTTTTTTTCCTGGTTCACGTGCCAGTCAGTCAGTTCATTATGTTGTCAATGAACATGCAAAGCTGCATGCATTTGTTTTATTCTCTGTACAGAAGCAATGCATATCTGTCAGTGAGCGGTAGACAAAAACTTTATTCTGAGATTCACATCCCCAGGAAGGTATAAATATTGACAGGCTCTTTGAGCCTACTTCTCCATTCCTTTCTTTTGGAGTTGCAGGTTTGGAGGGTGTTTCCTTCAGGTTTTCTGAAAGAGGAGCATTCTGGAAATTGAGCCATTTGTCACTCAGAAGAATATGGTCCTCTCCACTATTCAGCTCAGGTCAGTTCAGCAAGAAAAGGTGGCAACGAATGGATTTGCCATCCTATAATAAGAGGAATTCCTGTACACCTTCCTGCCATTCCTGTTGATCCCTCTCTTCACTGTACATTTCAAAAATAAAAGACCAAAACTAATTGTTATTCCATGACAGCTAGGAAGGGATATGTAGATGTCCTTCAAGGATGCATCTGCAGTCCTTACAAATGGGTTGTCCTGTCGTCAGGCAGCCCTTCGGTCGGCCAGACTCCAAAGTCTGGGTCTGGCCTGGGCTGGTGTCGCACTTCACCCGACGTCATAGCTGCAGTTCTTCGGGTATAAAGGCATCAGCCGACGCCATTTTCCTCAGTCTTTCTTGCCGCGTGGCGCCCGAAGCAGAAGCTGTTCGCAAGTGCCGGTCGGTCAGAACCAGAGATTACTACTACCGAATACTACTACGAAGACTTCTAAAAAGCTAAGTACCCCGTTGGGGACTCTTTCTTGCCTCAGCCGATGTCAGAAAAAGTGAATAATTGTTTAACTTGTGGGAAACAAATACCTCATAAAGATTTCCACTCTTACTGCTTACCCTGTTTAGGTCCAGACCACGACGTAGCAGCTTGTCTAGCCTGTGCTTCTTTTAACCGGCGGACACTTAGACGTCGGTCTGAATTTGCCGAGGAGTTTTTCAGCTCCGATTTTGCTTATATTATGCCATCGGATCCTCCGACTACGCAAATGTCTAAAAAGCGCAAGGAAAAGGACCGACACTCGCGGCCCACGGCTTCGGCCAAAACCGCGGTTAAGCCTACCGCGAGTGTCTCAGTTTTGGCTGAAACCGAGCAAGCGGTTCTTCCTTCAAGCCGAAAACTTACCTTCTACCGAGGCCTCTTCCAACCTAGTGGAATCGGCTTCAGAAAACACACCTGCTGTTGCAGTTTCTCAGGAATTATCTGACACTATTCCCTTGGATATTTCAACCCCTGCACATGGGGCTGCTAGGCCTCCTGCAACCATGTCAATTAAGGCCTTTGCCAGGGCTAAAGCAACTAAAACAACTAAGACTGTGCCTGCTAAGACCCCCCTCTCACAGGCCCAGCTCTAGTTCTCAAATGCTTAGTTTAGCAGAGGATCTCATTTCTTTAATCCGGGGATCCCATCCTCAACCAGACAGGGCCTCTCAGCCACCTCCAGAGAAGAGGCCTAGAGCAGAGCCCCCTCAGCCACTTTCTACAGATGATTCCTCTGATGATTCAGATGATTCGGACCCTCCAGAGGCTCCTTTCTCCCCTTATGAAGACTCTGATGCTGAAGAGTCCATCCCTTCTGCCTCTCCTCCTGAGGAATTTTCCTTTGGGGAAACCTTGCATGCTATGAGGGAACAATTTCAGTGGCAGGGCCAGGATTTCTCAGACTCCAGAAAAAGGCTTAGAACCTTTCTGCATTTACCACAACATAGGCCTTTAGCCATACCTCCAGTTCTTTCTGTTGTAGATGATGCATTTAATGATGCTTGTACTGCTCCTGATTCTCTACCTCCGGCCCCTGCTAAGCCTGATAGATACTGCAGGGTCCCGGACACACATTACCATTTGTATAAGGCTCCTTTTGCAGATCCTGAGACTATCTCCCAAGGACCTAAGGCTGCAGCAGCTACTTCTGCTAAGAACCCCCTCCCCTCAGAAAGGGAATCCAGATCCTTAGAGAGATGGGGTAAAAAAGTTTACACTTCTGCTACTCTTTCAGCTAGGGCCTTGAACTGTCAATTTCACATGATCCAGTATCAAGAATTTATGCTAGACCAGTTAACCAAAAAACTGTCCTCTGATGAATCATTAGACAAAAAATCTGTTCAGGAAATGGTACATAACATTCAGCAAGTCAGTAACCATTCCTTAAAATGCGGCTATGATGCACTGGAGGCTTCCTTTAGATCAGCCATGACTGGCACAGTTATCAGAAGGCATGCATGGTTAAAAGAGCAGGCCTTACCAGACCATGTCAAGTCCAAACTATTAGATGCTCCTATGGATAAGATCAATTTGTTTGGCTCCTGCACAACAGGTGCTGAAGAAGATGGAAGAGAAGGCAAAATCTGTCCAAACAGTAAAAGATTTCTTATAGGTCCAACCGCCAAGGTTTAGCAGGAATTGGCCCTCCAAGAATTGGTCCTTTCCAGACTCATCCAGAGCTCAGAGGGGCAGGAATAGGCGTTCAAGAGGCAGAAACCAATCCAGGGGTGCCTACAGGGGACGCCAGTGGCAGAGTAACAACCAGCGAAGTACAGCCACAGACACAGCCACCACCACAACTACAGGACAATCACAGTGACTTGGCTCTGGCACCGCCTACCAGGGAGCAACTAGAAGCACCCTTAGGCGGGAAGCTAGCCTTATTTTCAATAAACTGGCATTACATCACAAGAGACAAGTGGATTTTACAGACAATAGACCAAGGCTACAGGTTTCACTTCCATACTCTACCAGGGAAGAGAGGAATGCCAAACCTACCTCCAAATCAAAAGGCAGAAGCTCTAAAACAAATATCCCAACTATTAAAGATGAGAGCTGTGGAAAAGGTACCATCTATGGAGCAAGGAAAGGGATTTTACTCCAGACTATTCCTGGTACCAAGAAAAGAGAGCAAATGGAGACCTATTCTCGACCTGTCCACTTTAAACACATTCCTCATTGTTCCAAAATTCAAAATGCTGACTCTACAGCAGCTTCTTCCCATGCTGGGCAAGGAGTCTTGGCTGGTAACTCTAGATCTCAAGGAGGCATACCTGCACGTCCCCATACGACCAAATTGCAGAAGATACCTCAGATTTCTTGCAGGATCAGAGCATTATCAATTCTCAGCATTGCCCTTTGGCTTATCTACTGCGCCCAGAGTGTTCACGAAATGCCTGGCATCAGTAATTGCTCATTGCAGGCTTCAGGGAATCCAAATCTACCCCTACCTGGACGACTGCCTGATACAAGCGGACAACAAAAACAAGCTAGCAGAAGACTTACAAAGGGTCATCTACCTGCTACAAGCCCTGGGATACACAGTCAATATAAAAAAGTCAAGGCTGATACCATCCTAAAGAATAACCTTTTTGGGTGCAGAGTTGGACACATCACAGCAAATGGCATTCCTAACAGTAGAAAAACAGGAGCAGCTACCTCTCTACTTCTTGGCATTAACAAAGTAGAACCATCTGACAGCAAGAAAAGTACTGCAAGCCTTGGGCTTCATGGCATCCTGCATAATATTGGTTCCTCATGCCAGACTGCATATGAGAAAACTACAGTGGTACCTAAGGAATTTATGGTCTCAACACAAGCACAGCTTAGAAACCCAGATTCCAATTATTCTATGCCTGAAGCAAGAATTCCTATGGTGGGCTCAGGCTTGTCAATCAAACCCAGGATTGCCCTTCCACAGTACTCAACCAAGCCAAACCATCACGACGGACGCCTCAGACCTCGGTTGGGGGGGCCCACATGCTGGACAAGTGCATACAAGGCTTATGGACTCAAGACCAGCAGTGCCTACACATAAATCTAAAGGAAATGCTGGCAGTAAAACTGGCAATTCAGGCATTCAGACCATTTCTCCAACAAGGTCAATTGATGATAAGGACAGACACCACCACAGTTATGTGGTACATCAACAAACAGGGAGGCACACATTCGTATCCTCTTTGCCGGATGGCACTGGACCTCTGGAATGTGGCCCTGAGCTACAACATTCAGTTGAAAGCAATTTTTGTACCAGGAAAAAAAAAAAAAAAAAAAACATTCTAGCAGACATATTAAGCAGGACTACCACGGATGCCCACGAATGGATGCTGCATCCGGACATCTTCAAAACCATTACAAGAAAATGGGGGCTTCCAGAAATAGACTTATTTGCATCCCCACGCAATCAACAGCTAAAGAAATTCTGCACAAGGACGTACCACCCACTTGCTTGGAAGGTGGACTCCCTATCCTTCAGTTGGAAAAACCTGACAGCATATGCTTTCCCACCACTTCCTTTGATGCACAAGGTGCTATTGAAGATCAAAGAGACCGTCCAAGGATCATTCTGATAGCTCCAGACTGGCCAAGACAACATTGGTACCCATTACTGAGGAGCATGTCTCGGGAACAAATATGGCCACTACCCCTGGTTCCCTTGCTGTTAACACAGAACAACTACAACAATCTGCATCCAAACCTGAAAACTCTGCAGCTGACTGCCTGGAACATTGCATAAGACCAATTAACCCAAATTTATCCCAAAGGGTTACAGACATTATCCTTGAGGCTCGCAGACCCTCAACAAGAAAAAAATATTCAGCAAAATGGAAAAGATATCTCATTTGGAGTACTGCAAAAGGAGAAGATGTGTCACTGGTAAACATAGCCAACATCCTGGAATACTTGGCAGAGCTCTTCCACACAGGCCTGTCCTATTCCTCCATCAAGATTCATGCATCAGCTATTTCAGCAGAATACGACTTGGATCCTCCTGTCTTCTCACATCCTCTGCTCAGACAGTTTCTGAGAGGAATTAAAAATGTAAAGCCTCCTAGAAAGCCACCATTACCAGCATGGGACTTGAACTTTGTGCTAGAAAAATTGACACTTCCTCCTTTCGAACCAGCAGCAACAGCAGAATTACAATACTTATCATGGAAGACTGCTTTCTTGCTGGCAATCACTTCAGCAAGAAGGGTATCTGAACTTCAGGCATTAATGGCAGTACAACCCTTCCTGATCTTCCATCAAGATAGAGTGTCCATGAGAACAAATCCTTCCTTTATGCCTAAGGTGGTCTCCAGAGTTTCTTTAAATCAGGCTATCCACCTACCTACATTCTTCCCCAACCCACAGAACAGGGGAGAAAGACTGCTGCATACCTTGGATGTACATAGACAATTACGCTACTACCTGGACAGAACCAAGGGCAATAGAAAAACTGACCAGCTACTGGTAGCATATGCAACAGGAAGGGAAGGAAAAGCAATTTCAAAACAATCTCCCAGTGGATAGGAAATTGCATTAGATTTTGTTACTCCTACCATGGAAAGAAAACTCCAGAGAACATCAGGCCTCACTCTACAAGGGCTACAGCCACTACCACAGCCTTCTTACGAGGAGTGGCTACCAAGGACATTTTAGAGGCTGCTACTTGGAGCTCCATGCATACATTTGCCAAGCATTATAATTTACCTTTATACTCTAGATCCCGAGCAGGTTTTGCCACTGCTGTTTTGCAAGGGATCCTAACTACACCATAACTTCTTTATTTTTCCTCCTCCCCCAGTTTGGCTATGGTATTCTACCCATTTGTAAGGACTGCAGATGCATCCTTGAAGGACATAGTACAGTTTTGTACCTACCATAAATGTAGATGTCCGATAGGAATGCATCTGCAGTCAGGATTACCCACCCGCCTTCCCCTCTGTGGTGCTCCTAGGGTATCTGCCCATCTTATAGCTAGCTGGGGGAATCTATTATGGTGTATTTGTTTGTATATATGTACATACATGCTTATTTTTTGTGTTTGCTCTCTACTATTTGGAATCATTGGCATTTATCCAAATTTAGCCTTCCAAGAGGGCACCTGGCATCTGGGGCAAGAAACACTGAGGAAAATGGCGTCAGCTGATGCCTTTATACCCGAAGAACTGCAGCTATGACGTCGGGTGAAGTGCGACACCAGCCCAGGCCAGACCCAGACTTTGGAGTCCGGCCGACCGAAGGGCTGCCTGACGACAGGACAACCCATTTGTAAGGACTGCAGATGCATTCCTATCGGACATCTACATTTATGGTAGGTACAAAACTGTACTTTTCTTGCCAGTAGACAAAATTTACTTGTTTCAAAGTCAAGGATATCCCATGGTTAGGGTGACAGTTGGGTTTACTTTATGGTTTGGTTGTTGATGCATACTACCCTTATTCCATCAGATTTTCAGGCTTTGGGCAAGGTGATTCCCAATGGTGGGAAACCATACTGTCAATGGAAGTGGTTCTCTTTTTAAGCTGAAAGGCACCTTGTACCATTTCACCGATCAGCTTGCAGGTTATGCTAACCCGTCTTGGTCACCTGTGATTTTGGCTTGATGTAACTCTTGCTCATAGTGCATGTGTCAGCTGTTTCTCCCCATCATGACTTTGTGAAAGGCAGGTTTGTGACCTAGAACCAGGTGATGATGTAGTTCTTTAAAAGACTCCTGCATCTCTGTTCTCCATTGAAGAATTCCTCTGTGAGATCTGCACTTCATGACAGGCAGACTTGTTCAACCATTTTTAGAAACTCCCAAAGTTTTGGTAGTGTTTAGGTTTACTACCTGGAAAATGTATTTACTTTTCAATATCACTTCTGCCTGCAGGATCTTAGAGTTGCAAGCCCTCATGTTGGAAACCACCTCTGATGTTTCTGAAGGATCAGTTATAGTGAAATCCCAAATTTCCATGAACTGGGTAGTTCTTCCTGTCTTCTTTGCTTATACAGAAATCAAAGCAGCAAGAACATTTCACTCCTTGGTTGTGCACTGTTGGCTTAGTTTTTTTCCGCAGTAATGAAGTGCATGCTTTTTAAGGAAGGCAAACATCTGGTGTTCTTCAGAAAGGAGTATTTAATAGTAAATCATAACATCTGGATTTGCCGTGACGTGTCCCTGTATATGTTATAAGCATCTAATGAGGGAGATTGTACAAGTAATTAATGAATATCAGCTAGTTCTGGATTTACGTGGAGACAACCATATGAACCAGAATTCCCAGGCTTGATTAACAACCAAAAGAACTGGCAAGAGGAAGGAGAGGAATGATGAGGCAATGCTTGCTGTCTTGTCTTGGGGCAGTGAAAATGCACATGTCCCAAGGCACATTTCCTGTGTTAGAACCCTGGTAGAGGCTGGAGACCACAACAAAACAATAAATGGGTTATGTCACTCAAAAAGGCACCAGTGTACAAGTCTGTGGACATGCTCTATGATGGAGATGGCTCATTTATTCTATAGTTTGGAGGCTGACCCAGCAAGTTTGGCAATACCATCAACTTCTTTAGCTTTTTCTGTACCAACCGTTTTTTTTTTTGGGGGGGGGGTTGATAGTTACTGGGTAGGTTTTGTATATCCAGTACTTTAGTAGTCAGAACCATTAATCATCTATCTCATATTGTACCCGAATTCAGCTCTAAAACAAGCAAACTTTAACCAATATGCCAGAATCAAGACACAGCATCTGTTAAAAATGACAGAAAAATGTGTTTACACAAACAGATGTTCAGAACATCACTGATGTCAATGATAATTAGAAAGCATGCTTGGATGAAGTTAGAAAGGTTGTGTGATTCAGCAGGATTTGGATGTTCTGTAGTGAGTAATCCTGGTTGTGGGATTACTGAACAGAAAAACATAAGAGGTAAAGGCAAAATGCCACCATCATCAGATTAATCTTATTTTCAACTGCACCCCTCTTTCATAAGTATTACCCAGTGTTCTTAATTTGATCACTGCTGTAGAAACCTTAGCTGTATGGGTTATGTCATGTTAAGGATATAACAGACAGACAGCTTTCAAAGTCTAAGGGCATATTCCATGTACCAAATCATTACCAGCTTAAATAGAGCTGAAGAACAACAGTGGTATGGGTACCAAGCCATTCATATCTTTCTTGCTGCTGAAGAATGCTCATCTTGTGGGATTTTGAGGATCAATGGTAAGATAATGCTTCTCCATTACCGGGCAGAAATAGTCCTTTCATGAGAAAAAAAAACTTGCACATATTATTTTCTGACTAAAAATGAACTTTTTATAGTGTTGTGTGACCTATAGTCACTTTTTAATGTGAAAGTTACTTTTTTTATTTTTGAGGAAAAAAGTTGTTAAAACTTGTTTTTCCCAATCTAAAACTTGTGTTAAATTACTTTTTGGGGCCATGGTAAGTGTCTGAAGTGCTTTGCACTGTATTTTTGACTGGAAAATTGACTTTTTAAATACCTGTTTCACCAACTACCTCTGTAGGTTTCCTTGAGATTCAGGCATGCTTTTTGGCTTTACCATGGAACAACCTACCAATTCCTTAGTTCCTCATCCAGCCTCTAAATGAAAAAGATTTCCAGGCAGCCTTTTCCCCTTCAGCAGGATACTGAATTGTCTCAGCCACAGACAGGTGACTCTGCAGTGGATATTTCTAGTTCATCAGGCCGTTTATCTTTTTCCTTGGCTCCCTCTGCTGTAGTCCCTATAGCCACAATAGACCAGGGGACAGACATACCCTCTTTGACTGTTGGAGTGCCCTTGGTTGGCAAAGGAGAACCACTATTGTCAGTCTCCAAGAAAGGAGCAGGGAATACCTCTCTGAGAAATCAGACTGGGATGCCTGTTCATAGGGACATTTTATCAAATGTAGGCCAGCTTCTTTAGAAATAAAAAGAATCAAAAAGTTAGGTACTTATCTTTGCCTGTCTTAGTTACTTTGGATAGGAGTGATTTATTGGGCTTAGATCATGGTCTTGACCCTGCCAGTTGTGGTGTTACTGGTAAAAGAAAAAGGCTATTGGAAGGAAATTGATTGTGAGGGGACAACTTATACTTCTTATCCCCAGGTTTTTGGTTCTGACTGTGTGGATAGTGTTTCTTCCAATACCCCCTTGGAAGAATTTTCTTTTTCTGAAACCATATCCAGAATAAATCACTTGTTTCAGTGTGAACATGATCTTCCAGTGTCATTAAAGAAATATTATGGTTTATTACAACTGGAATTTCATGAACCTTCTAAAGTTCCTCCTGTTCTTCCAGCATTGGCAGATGCCTAATTACAGCCTGTAACTTGCCTGATAGCCCCTAAGAAAGCAGATCGAGTGTATAAATTTCCTCTGTCTTAGAAGTTTTTAATTTCTAATCCCAGGGGGAAATCCTTCTCTTGCTAAACATCTTGTTAATGCTAATCCCTCTCTCTTTGATGATGATGAGAAAGCCTTTATAAGATTTGGGGAAAAAGTTATATTCTTCTGCAACACTTTTTTAGAATTCTTAATTGTCAAGTCCACATACTAAAATGTATGCTTGCTTATTTTGAGAATATGATGAACACTATAGCGTCTTTTCTGTCATCTGAGGCAAAATCATCTTTGTGTAATGTTATTGCTTCTGTGTCTCAAGTGACTAAACTCTCTTTGAAGTGTGCTTATGATGCAGCTGCTGTTCCTGGAACTGTTATGGGAAGATTTGCTTGGCTACATATATAAAACCTTCCCAATGATGTAAAAACTGAAATTTTGAATTCTACAATATACAGAATGGATATGTTTGGACAATCTGCTGCAGATTTCCTTAAAAATGTAATGAGAGATGTAAGCTGATTCAGGGAGTTTCTCAGATTTTTAAGCTTTCCTTCTCTAATTTTGTCAAGGGTTTTACTGCTACCGCTGTACCATTTTACTCAAAGCAAAATGAGCAGATACAGCAATCTACTGGTAAGCAGACTTTCAAAAAGCAATAGCGAGGAGACGTCAAAAAGAAAGGAACAACCCCCCCTAAAATTAAGAACAGACTAGCAAGTCTGAATGACTCTTCAAAGCATGTTCTCCCCTGTCTCACTCTGACAAGCCTTTAATTCTCCCCAAAAAGCTCTCCATTTCTCTTTGGAAACAGATAATCGCAGACCAATGGGCTCTGAGAGTGATTCATCAGGGATTTTCAAATAGCCTTGAAAATATATCCCTCCTTTTCAATGGGTTCCTCCTAATGCACAAGATCAAATTTAATTTCCCCCCTCCTGGTGTTATTTTATATATATATATATATATATATATATATATATATATATATATATATATATATATATATATTTTTTTATTTACGTTTGGCTAAATTCAAATTACAGGAATTGTGATGCACACCCTTGTATGCACGTTGATGACAGCAGGGTATGCTGGCGATGATGTCAGACATACTTTAGAATTGTAGCAACTGAAACTTTAGAATTGTACACATATTAAAAAAAAAAATAAATTGGGAATTAAAGGGGTCACTTGGAAATTCGTGGCACCCCATTATTTTGCCCTCAAAACCGGTAAATTCTGAGGAATTCAGTATGGTTGAGTGATATGACTAGAAGTAGGGAATACAGTAACAGAGATAAAACAGCTGGAATAGGAATCTTTAGAAAAGGTTAGGAGAAAATTATATAGGAATTGTGGGATCAATACATGCAGAGGAGGAACAAGGTTTAAAAGAGGGCAGGATGTGACTGAGCTATGTAATGTTTGACTGATAATGACTGGATAGATTATAAGTGATTTATAATGTTTGCAACTAAAATTATGTCAATATGGTTTGTTTTCATTTATATACATGTGTGATTGCCTATGTCATATGTGATCATTTAATAAAGACGCTTCTTGTTTAAAAAAAAAAAAAAAAAGCCTGGAAAACAGATGATTCTCATTTCATTTGACACAATGTTTCTGTATGCTTATCTACCCTGTACACTGATATCCATGGTCATTCTGAAGATTTAGAAAGACTCTCCAAATATCATTGTTGTGACTCATTCTGGCCTGGACAACAGTAGTTCTCCTTTCTTTTTGGAAATAACCAGTGGCAGTTGCCATAAGCTTCCTCACAGACTTGACCTACTCACACACCCACTTGAAACAGCTTCAACTAAATGACTAGATGCCTGATAGAGTTTTAATACCTTCTAGACATATATTTTCCGAGGAAGTGTAGCAGGTGTTAAAGGAGGCAATAAAATCTGATACTAGGAAGTCATATATTAACAAATGGTCAAGGTTTTCTAGTTGGTGATAAGATAATAACCAAAACCCCTTTAATGCTAGTATTTATCTGGTTTTACAATATTTGTGGGAGTTATCCTCTGGCTTGCCATACTTTTCTATCAAGGTACTCTCATCGGCCTTTTTAGCATATCTATAGATGGATCCTCCCCTTTCAGTGCATTCCCCTGTTGCAATATTTTTGAAAGTGGTGTTACATACCAGGCCTCATAGAAAACAGGTGGCTACTCCTTGGGATCTTAACTTTGTTTTGGAAAAGCTAACTCCTGCTTCATTTGAACCAGTTCAGCAGGCTGATTTGAGGTTATTAACATGGAAAACAGTTTTGTTGATTTCTCTGACTTCTGAAAGGAGAGTATCTGAGTTGCAAACTCTTATGGTGGGTCAAACTTAAGTCATTTTTCACAAAGATCCTGTTTCCTTAAGGACGAATTCTTCTTTAATGCCTAAAGTGGTATCTAAGATTACTTTGAGCCAAGCTATCCATCTCTCTTTCCAGAATGTAAAAATGAGGGAGAAAGGATTCTTCGTACTCAGGATGTCCACAGACAACTTATATCTTGACACAACTAATATTTTCAGAAAATCTGATTAGTTATTTTTTTCTTATGAAGGTAAGAAAAAATGACAACCAGTGTTAAAGTAGATTATCTCCAAATGGTTGTCTTATGCTAGTATATTTTGACGTATGTACCACAATAAGGCAATTCCAGGCAAGGTCAAGGCTCACTCTACCAGGGCTTTTTGGAAAGGGGTAAATTCTAGAAATATTCTAGAAGCAGCAACATGGTCTCTTTACATATCTTTACAAAACACTACAAACTAGATTCCTTATGTAGGTGTAGAACAGGCTTTGCTAGGACTATTCTTTAAAGACTCCTGGACCCTCATCCTTTTTCCTCTTCTCAGTTAGTATAAGCTATGGTAGTCCACCCATATAGCTAAGACTACTCCAGCAGTGATCAAATAATGAACATAATATAGCTGTGTAAGTAAACTCACCATAACAGTAGATATTTGAACGATCACTGTTGCAGTAGCAGCTCCCTCCCCCTTATTTTTATATGATTATGTTGCGAGGATGAGGACTTATTTTTATTTTCTTACCATTGTCCTATTTTAGGGTTCTAGCCTCCCTTTCGCAGTTGGCATGAAATCTTTGAAGGACTTGGCACACAATAAACTATTATCTTCACCTTTACTTGAGCTGGTAACTGTTTGGGCTCATGGAAGGTGCCCTGAAACTTTGGAAGCTGTACAGATGTTATATCCCATGCAGGATATAACCTGTACAGCTAAGGCTACTGCAGCAACAATCATTCCAACTCTACTGTTAGTGTAAGTTTGCTTACACAGCTGTAGTTTACAGTGAACACAGCACCCCCATAAACATGCATACCGTAATAAAAGCACAAAGAGAATAAAATATCCCTAAAGTCCTTACCCAGTGGAAAACATTTTGCCAAAGTTAAAATAACCTACATGTAATAAACATCCCATTAAAAAAAATTGTACATCATTATCTCAACTATCAGTCCTGTAATATCTCCCTTGTAAACCCTAATACCAAACTGCTCCCACTTCAGCCAACTTCTCTCCCGATGCCAGGAATTAACATCAACGATCAACACAGTTGGGGGCACTGCTTTCTTTGTTGTGGGTGCAGGGGCGTGAGGCATCCCTGTAAAAATTAAGGGATTTGTTTTCTTTCTGATGTCACTTGTTCAGAGAAGTGTCACTCTTAAATCTTTGCACTTAGTGTCATGGGACATTTCCTCCACCATACAGCCCCAGCCTTTCTCTTCAGTTCTCATCAGATAATTCACCCAAACCCTCATCCCAGCATAAGAAATACATTTCTGGGCTCTCTGACAAAACCACATTAGAACTGCACACAATCCCTTAAAAGTTCTACATATCAACTCTAGAATTATTTAGCATGAAATTCAACATCATGTGGTTGTCCCACTGCAGGTTTGATGTTAGCATCTCTGAAATATGACTAAAACCAGTTTTATAGCTGATAAATCCAGAAAAGGACATCTCACTGTTGTTGAAACATTTTGAGACTGTTTCAAGTCTTTTTGGGATATAAAATGAATGCGGATAAAGCAAAAGCTCTAGCCGTAAATTATGTACCCACTCACGAATTGGTTCATCAATACCCATATTTATGGAGGCATAATAAGATGAAGTATTTAGGAGTATGGATTAAAAAGCCTCTGTTACGACAGTTAAGGTTATGTGGGAAGAAACTAAACAAACAATAATACAAACATTGAGAAACTGGAAACTCTTGTTTATGGATAGGGATAGTAAGATACAAGCAGTGAAAATGTTTTAGTCCTTTCAGTCTTGTGCATGAGTTAGGCATACTTTTATCAATCTGAGGAGAAGTTGTGGACAATAATTAATAAAGAAATGAAGGAATTTATCTGGGAGGGAAAGAGTGCAAGTGTTAAATGGGAAAAGTTGATCCTTCCAAGAGAGCAAGGTGATTTAGGTTTACCTGATTTGAAAGGATATTTTAGAGCTACACAGTTAAGGCTCATATATATCACAAGCGGAAAGATATAGTTAAAAGTGGAAAAGGATGATGAGGAATCAAGGGGGTGGTTCAAGAAAAAGAAAGAGAGTAGGATTTTAGATGCAGATCCTTGAGGAGAATAATAACCATACAGAATATTATATTCCCAACGTAACAAAAAGTATTCTAAGAACTAAGTGATACAATAGTGGAGAAAGGAGATCTTGCCAATAGGGATGACTGCAAGTAGGAGTACAGAAAACAGGCAAGAGGGGGCTGGAGTTTCCTGCAGAAACCTGGTAAAGGAACCAAGATATTGGGAACAGATTACTCAAGCAGGATAGGGAATAGAGTGGGATGAGGCCAAAAAGACATTTGGATTGCAGGCTAGAGATTGCCTTCCATACAAGGGCTTGATTTCAGAGTATAAGTAAAGAGAGGGATTATTAGTAGGGCATATAAAATATTGCATGATAACTATAAGAATGAATTACAGGAGGATAGAAAAGATTGAGAAGATAGACTGGAAAAGCAGTTTACAAGGGAACATTGGGAGGTCATATGTATGGTTCCCAAGTATGCAACCAAGTCTAGAAGGTTTAGGATCTTTGCTTGGAAGTGTTTGCATAGGTATTTTTTTTTACCCCAAGGAGACTTCAAAGAACTTTTCCTCAGTTAGATAGCAAATGTTGGAGGTATGATGGAGAACAGGTAAGTGGGAACATATATTTTAGGTGTGTAATGAGTTGGTAGATTTAAAAAAAAGATCCTTACAGAGTATTTTATCAGAAGTATTGGGTGAGCAATTGGCTGTAAGTAAGGAAGTGATTCGTTTGAGCTGGGATACAGGATCTGAATTGCTAAGACATAGCAAGGTCTTATTAAGTTTAGTTCTGTTGGCTGCCAAAGAAGCAATTACTAGAAAACAGAAATGAAAGTCTGAACTAACTGTATTTTAGGTATTGAATATTATAAAAGAGATAAAAGAACTGAAAGAGGGGTCTTTAGAAGAGGGGACGAGCAAATTGCATATAAGTAAATGGAAACTGTGGGAACAGTACATGCATAATAATGTTCATGAGGAGAAGTGAGATTTAAGGGGAGGGAGGAATTCAGGAATTATTTGTAATGCTGGAATGATGATAGTAACAAAAAATGATACATGGTGTATATTGTATTTCAATGGAAATGTTAAAATGGTTTGTTTTCTTTTTTGTTACTGTAAGTTAGCCTGTCTTGAGTGATCATTTAATAAAGGTGTTTAAAAATGTGACTAAAACCACACAGAAAAGCCTCTGAAATTATATCTCAAAGCTATAATATTTTCATGACATACTGGCACATGGATTGTTGCAGTAGTTGATCATAATTAAATTGTTTTTTTTCATTACATTTATAACTATCCATAAGTACCTCAATAAATTTCATTCCATTTTCAGTTACACTCACTCATACCTGCTGCTCTGATTGCCACATGCTGCTCTTCATCCCAGCAGTGTCTCAAAAAAAAAAAAACTCTCGGGAACAAACTACTTATCAGCATGTAAATGTTCCTAGTGATTTAATACTGTTAGGTGACCGACATACATTGGCACCTGGCTTATGAGACTCTTCCCTAATCAAACACAGTTAAGTAGACTGAATCAGCTAATACAACTCACTGTAAGGATTGTTAAACTCTTAGGAAAATGTTGCATCATAGTCTGCATCTTAGTATCCAACCCTGGACACGAAACATACACGTGGTCTTTGATACACCTTCCTGATTGTATTAAACTATATTCCTTGTACAATACAGTACAGTTGTTAGAGGCTGTTTGAAATTTGTTTTGAAAATGTTTCCAGTAAACAATAAAACAAAATGCATGCACTAATAATGACAAAACTGCCCAGTTCAGAACATTTCTATCTTAAATGTCTACTCAAACTTCTACAGTCCACCAGTATCAGTAAATATGCACAATCTCTGAAGTAAAAGTCATCTTAATAATTCCACATTAAAGAAATCTGTAACTAATGAAGAGGTTGCTGCTAGCAAACAACTTTATATTTCATTGTTTCATCTACAAATAAAGTGCCTGTTGCCCTTGAGGAATAAATTGCCTAAGTTGCATTAAAAAAAAGATAAGCTAGTAATATTGCAATAGGGAATGGATGGCAAACTGATAACAGGTTCATAGTTACTAGGTATCTTCACCAAAAAGGACTGCAGCATCCACCGCCTTTACAATACAGTACAGTATCAGCAGTGCATCTACCTACTGTGGGAGTAGAACCCACAGCCTTCTTCATCAAAAGCAAGTACACTACCTATTGTGCTATTAACAACACAAGCAGACTCGGCATAAGCAGCACTAAACTTTTGTTCCCCTGCAGCTCTCAACTTCTTGTAAAATCTACTTGACACTCAGCTGCATCTCTGAACTTTGCAGCACAAGAAATCTGGAAAAATCCAAAATTTGGGGGGGAGGGCAAAAGACCAAAAAACAGTGACACATTTTAAACATTGCTTGTATAATGTTGGAAAGTTATTAGAATAAGATGCTGTGTTACCACCATATATTTCATTGACAAGTATTTAACCCAGGACCCTGTGCAAAACAGTCAGAGCAACATACCACTATGCCAAATCATCTATTGTATGAAAGAAAGGAAGACTGAAACTTAAATGGCTACCATTTAGTGAATTCAGTTCTCACTGTAGCTGTCAACATCTTAGCACAAAACACCCGAAGAAAGCCAATAATGGGGGAATACAGCCCCCAAACATATACAGTGAATTCAGTTATCACCCTAGCTCTCAACCTTGGCACAAAAAACCTGGACGAAGCCAATAATGGGGGAATAAAGTCCAAAAAAAGTAGGGACAAATATTCATTGAGGACACCTGAGCAAACACAGGGAAGACATGCAGACTCCATACAGAAGCCACCCCAGCCAAGAATCAAACCAGCCAACCTGTAGCTGTCAGGCAACAACGCCACCACTGCACTACTGGCTGTGTTAAGTAACAAAAATACAGAAACCAGAAATTTTATGAGGAACAGAACAAATATGAGGCAAAAATCTGCAAATGCTTTACAAATGGTGGTGGGTAGGGAATTCAGGCTATTGCCAGTTGTGCCCAAGGTACAGGATTCAAGCCTTATTCTGTACCCACCACCATGTAGCAACTGGGGTGTTGCACACACACACACACACACACACACACACACACACACACACCCTGAGGCTGTCCTCTGTAGCAGCCTGAGCACCTCCATAATAGGCTGTTCTGAGTTTCCCCACAAGACATGAGTAGGCTGGAGCCTGCAGGCGATGCAGTCTGGTGTGCTTCTGGTCTGTGCGATCATCACCAGCACAGATCTCTGGGCATCTGGACTGCCTAACTGAGCAGTCTGGAATTTCAGGAAGTAAGCACGTGTGCATTGTGAATGTTTATTATTTTTAATTTTCATTTTCTACAGTGGGAGGACGCAATTATTTTTCCTTTTACAGGTGGGAGGGCTGCAGTCCTATAGCACGAGCCACCCCTGCCTTAACCCCAGAAACTAGTTTGCATATCAAATAGCACTACCATATCCTAAGACTAAATATCATCTGGGCCTTAAACCCAGAAACTATCCTACAAGACTTCTGTTAAAACCCAATTCTTAATCCTAACAGCCCACCCTATTACAGGACTGGACAACATGGATATGTTATTTTCCAAATGTCTCTCTGGGCACCTTGGTAGATTTGGGTATCCTAAGCAGAGCCGGATCCAGTATTTGGCAACTGCCTAGGCTGAGGGTGGCTTGTTGGCTAACGAGGGCACAGCTTCACAGTAACATTAAAAACATGTTCTGTAAATAAATAAAAATCCAAGTGATATCCATAGACACATTAGGGCTTTAGGGTCTGGCAGGAGACATTTGTAAACAATAGCAAGCCACAGAAACCTCATTGTTAGGACATTGTCTTAATGTTATCATAAGAAACAAGCAGGATATTTAAGGAGTAGAGCACCCAATCAACAAATTTTAGCTAGAAAGAGAGAGAAATACCAGCAATCATTTAGTAAGAGCTGCACAGGGATAGAGAGTGAGAAATGAATCTTGACATACTGCAAACAGAGCTACAGAGGGATATACCAGTGAGTATAAACAGAAGGTGGGGTGAGTGGTATGTGTGTGCGTAAAATGTCCCATTTAGAGGGGTTGTCTGGATAAGTGATTTTACTCAGAGTTAAACCCTGAACCTTACTTTTTACTGGCAAGCAAGTGCCTTAAACCTTCCCACCAACAACTAGGTCTCCTTTAATTTTATTTATTTTTTTGTAAATCACTGAGGATTGCAGTCTGTCAGTAACAGTTCATAGATTCATACTAAGCTAACTGCCCTTTCGAGACATTTTTTAAGTTTAGCCAGTTATCCCTTGTGAGACTCAAACCCTGCACCTTGTGTTTGTAAGGCAAACACCTTAACCATTAGACCACCCTTCCATACCTTCATAATGTTTCGTAGCTGTTGTTCATTGTCAGTGATGAAACATTTGGCACACTTGCTTTTGGTTCAGAAGGCTGTAGGTTTTCTTCCCATACCAGGCAGAGTGATTGCTGACACTACCGTGCAGCATAAGGGGGGGGG
The DNA here is from genome assembly GCF_019279795.1 of Protopterus annectens. Taxonomy (NCBI): domain Eukaryota; kingdom Metazoa; phylum Chordata; order Ceratodontiformes; family Protopteridae; genus Protopterus; species Protopterus annectens. The sequence goes on from NC_056742.1 coordinate 247,414,551, forward strand.
GGGGTACTGCACTTCTGAGTCTGTTCTCCTTTGGATGACATGCCAAGTAACTACAGACCTGTTGTTGATTTGCATATCACAAGCACACCATAAATATGCAATTTATTCTTCAAGGGCAGTAGGTACTGAATTTGTAGAGGATGAACTGAAATTCCAAGTTTTTTGCTAGCAGACATTTCTTAATTAGTTGCAGTTTTCTTTAATGTGGAATTATTCAGTTGACCTTTACTGCTGCAGAGATTGTGCATATTGACCGATATTGGTGGATTATAATGATGGCAGTTTGAGTGGCCTTTTATATGGTTGAAATGTACTGAAATGGATATTTTGTGATTATTGGGTCATTTTTGCTGCACTAATTAACAAAAAAATCTTCAAAAGTATAAATTGAAAACACACACTAATAAGTGGTGATGTAATAAACATTGAATATAATTTAATACAATCAGGAAGGTGAATCAATTTACGCATGGTCCTAAAATTGTGTGCAGGGGACCCATGGTTTGAAAACTGCCCAAAGGTACACTTAATCCACCACTGGCTAGATGCATTTTCTGTGATTGTGGGTTTCAATGTTGTTTCAATGAATGTGAGTTTCAAAGGCAGACAAGTTTACTGTTGCTCATGCCAAGTCTGTTTTCATTGTGAGACTGTATTGTTTTGTTTAGCAAATAGCTATCAGTGTTTGTGCTATAAAATTTTAAATGACAGTTTTAAATTAAATCCAAATATCTGTAATCATTGCAGAAGTAAAGAAGAAGAGATATTATGCAAACTGACAGGTTTGAACAGTGTTTATTGTAAATGGGGAAAGATAGCCAAGTAAAAGAACAATGGAATGGCTGCAGGGCAAGTGGGGGAGCCCTGATCTATTAGTTTGCCTAGGTCCTCAATTGACCATGATCCAGTTCTGATCTGAAGGCAATGTAGCAATTGTCTTATGTTCTCAGGCAACCAGTAGTATGTGAGAGATGGGATATGAAAACATATGTAAACAGCAAGCTGGTCTTTGACAAACACATAGCTAAGATAATAAGAAAATCATTCTGTGTTGCCCAACTTATAGGTAAAGGTATGGCATCCTAGTCTGTGGAAGTTATAGTACCACTGTACTCAGCCCTTATCAGACCTATCATTGAATACAAAGCCCCTTTGGCATGTATCTAACTAGACACTTGCAACAGTTGGAATGCCCACAAAGGTTTCTCACCAGGAGAATTCAGGGCATAAATACCCTGTCCTACACTGATCATCTAAAGGCTCTGTCTCTGTATTCAGTCTCCTGCAGTCTGCTGAGAGGGGATCTTTGCCGGGCTTACAGGGCTTCCTCAGACCTAGCCCTGATGTTGTACATGTGCAAAACAAACACCACCAGAAATACTAGATCCAGGGATCTGAACTTCATTTGTGACAGAAACAGAACATGCTGAAAAGACAGATATGTATCCAAAAGGATCCCCACGCCATGGAATAGGCTCCCCAGCCATGTAAAACCAAGTTCTTCTCTGACCCTATTCAAATTAAACCTTGATAATTGGATGGGAAATTGTAAATTTACCCCAGTTTAGCTTCCATTTCCCTTGTAGATAGAAGCAGTCCATAAGAAAATTATTATCCAATGTAGTGCCCAAAATCCTTTGTGTCATGAATATCCTGCGTAGATATATATATATATATATATATATATATATATATATATATATGTATATATATATGGGGGAGGAGGTTCATGACAGTAGGGAGGTTTGTGGCCCTGCCTAGGCTTACAAGGACCCTAGTGATTCTTAGCTTAGTAACAACGTATTAACTTTTCCTCCTGAACACTATTCCACACATATTCCCACACATTCCATTTATTGCTGTGTAACTTGCTCCTTCCCTTTTCTGAAGTTCCCACTATGAGTTTTATAAACTCCTTTACATTAACAGTTGATTTAGATTTTGATTTCCATTTTGTAATAGTTTTTCTTTTTCTTTCTTTCTTTCTTAGCTAATAGCATTAAACTTAGTAGGCCTTACTGTGCCTGGGCAATTCAGATCCTTTAGCCCATCTCAGATGAATCATTTCTTTAGTTACAACCATTTGCTGTCCCAACATTTCTGACTGTGTTCAATAGGAAATTTCTAAAACCTGCCAACTTGGTGCATCCCCATAAAATATGCTCAAAATGACTTCTCTCATTCCTGTCACATTCCAGCATTTGCTATTTACCTGAAGAAAAATTCTTCAAAGTCAGCCTGTGGTATAAAATGCCTATACAAACACTTCCAAGCACAAATACTATATATTCTGGTCTTTGTTGCATACTTGGGAGCCACATAGATGTCCTTCCATTATTAATTTGCATATTGCCTTTCCATTGTCTCTTCACAATCTTTTCTAATCTCAGATGATTGATTCTTATAGTTACCATGCAATATTTTATTTGCCACATTAATTATCCCTTTTTAATAGCAATTTTTGTTCTAGATGCAACTAAACACATTTACCAGATCTGGTCTTTGATTTAACAATCCTCTTTGGGTTTCTCTTTGCTTATACTCTATTATCAATCCCTGTAAAAACGATATTTTCTAACCTGCAGTCAAAACATCTGTTTAGTCTCATCCCACTTCATTACCTTTCCCCTCTCTAGTTATTTGCCCCCCAAAACCTTGGTTCTTTGCTAATTTTCTCTAGTAATTTCTTATATCCTCTTGCCTATTTTCTATATCCCTACTTGTAGTTTAACAGTCGTGGTAAAGTCTCATTACTCCCTTCCCATGTTGGCTTATTTTTTAGAATACTTTCTGCTACTTTTTAGACATAATATTCTATCTGGCTGTTGATCTTCTTAAGGACCTTCAAAGAAAATTTTACTCCATTCTTACTTCTCAACCCCACAACATTTCATCATCATTCTTGTCTACTTTGACTTATAACCTTCTGATTGTCTTATGTATATGAGCTTTCATTGTGTAGCTCTAAATATCCCTTACATCAGGTAATCCTAAACTACTATGTTCTAAGGGAGAAACAATTTATTCCACTTAACTCATATTTCCTATCTCAAATAAATTCCTTCAGTCTTTATTGATTGTGGTCCACAACTTCCTTGATTGATAAAAATACATTTGACCTTCATATAAAAATAAAGGGATTACACACATTTTTACTGCTTATAGTTTACTATCAATATTCATAATCAAGAGCTTCTAGTTTCTCAATGTCTGTATTTTTTGCTTAGTCTCTTCCCACATATCCTTAGCTGCCATAACATAATCCATTTTAATCTATATTCTTAAGCACTTCATCTTATCATGCCCCTATAAATATGGGTATTGCTGAACCACTTCATGTGTGGGCACATAATTTACCTCTATAGCCTTTGTTTTATCTTCATTTATTTTATATTCTGAAAAGACTTGAAACTATCTCAACATATTCAACAACACCGAGGTATCCTTTTCTGGATTTATCAAGTAGAAAATAATGTAATCTGCAAATAAAGCTAACTTCTTGATTACCACACCAGTTACATCCTTGAATTTTTGAGTTCTTTATTTCCTTGCTAATCCCTGTAAATACAATACATATAAAAGGGAAAGAGGACACCCCTGCCTTTTTCCTCTGTTTAAACACAGCTTGTTGGAGAGGAACCCTACCACCTTAATTCATAAATCATCCTAATTACCTGTACTGTTCTATCAAGGAAGTTACCATTAATCAGTTTATAAAATCCCAGTTGTTTTTGTTGAATGCATTCTCTGCATTAAGACCCACCAACAACAGTGGTATTTTTTATGACCCACATGGAAGCAGAGTGTAATCATTCTATTAAGTTGTTAGATGCTTGCACTCCCCCCAAAATTCCATTAATCTAAATATACTTTTGCCATCCTCTTAGCTAGTATGGATATAAACACTTTATAATAATGGTTTAAAATTGAATGGGTCCATATGAAGCTGGGTCTGAATGGTGTTTACCATCCTTGGTTAATACCATCACTACAGCTATTTCCCCAAGATTATATTACTCACTCTCAAAATATCGTTAAATAAAACCTTCCAGATTTTTATCACATTCCACCCTCTCAGCTTCCAAACTTTCACAGGAATATAGTCTGTTCTTAGAGATTTCCCTGTTGGTTGGTTACACATCACCATTTTTATCTCAGCTTATCTCTTCATATCTTGGATATTAATTGTTGAGCATCATCTTCTTCTAACTTTGGCATAATTAAGTCTTCCATAAATATTTATATTTGTGACTTTTCTTGGTTTCCACATCCCTCTGCTCTATACAGATTGTCATAATTTTTAGAAGCTGTATCTATAGGATTTCTGGTTATTTTGCTTTTTACAGGTTCCCTAAGTTTGGCAACAATCCTTTCTACTTCCTATTGGCTATGTCATTGTGCTAAACATTTTTTTGTGCTCTGGAATTATCACAGAATTGAAACTACTAACAGCAACTTTCTAAACTCATGCATATTTTCCAAATACTCCCTTACTTTCCAATTTAGCACTTTCCACATGCTGCTCTTCTTGCTTCAAGCTTGTCACAAGCTGTGGAGCTGCTTTACCTTGCTTTTGGATGGATTGGTTTGTTCCAGAGTTTTCCTAGTATGCAGTGTGTTTAGCAAATCCTTACTATTGCAAATGAGGTTCCAATCCCCACCCATACATAATAATGCCTACTGAAAGCTAATTATATCTCCCAAAGTATTTTAAGCTTCATAGTAGCAGTTGTTGGTGAAATATAAATACATGCCTCCACCCTCACCCCTTACCCACATATTCCCTCAGTACCTTTCACACACCCTTACCCCTGTCAGCCTTTCCCAACTAATTACCATTTCACTGTCCTGTACTTCCATTTTTCCTTTTCCCTAACTACTCTCATCTATCTGCACAACCAGTCTACAGAAAGTTCATCTGTCTCTGTTGTTGTATTTTTACTCAGATTGATATTTTTCATTTTACTAAGTTTGTTAACTATATATTCTTGTCTTGAACAACTTAATTTTATGTTAATATTACTTTTGTTTTTCTGGAGCTTTTCTCCCCGGGCCTCTGCTGAAAAAGGGCCCACACCCAGGCAGACTTATCCCGGTTAACAAATGTCAAAATAACCATTCCCTTACTACCACAAATATATCGTTGTTATTTTTATTCTGCCACTACTGGAGCCTGTCTAGCAATCAGTAGTTTGACTATCCTTTTCCTTTGTCCCTAATATTCCGCTGAATTCACAATGAAATCCTGTTTTTATCAACTTCACATTCTCATTCCTATCCAAATGTGTCGCCTGCAACATTACTATTTGCACCATACACATCTTAATTCTTCACTTTCTATCTATACCTGTAAAGCCATTTACATGCCATGATAATATGGGCAAAATAGCCATCATGATTGAAAGTGGTTGCTTCTACCTAGTGTGCACAACACTGCTTTTGCATGTATATTTGTAACTTTTAGCTTACATGCTGATATTAATGTTTGGCAGGCTGATCTCTTCTGCAGTTGTGTCTTCTCGCCTCCATTTGAACTTTACATTTTCTCAAAACTTTTTGCTTTAGTGAAAATACTCAAAAAAACTAAACAGATTTTCAGACTCTCATTCCCTTTTAACTTAGAAAAAGCACACTAAACTGACCTTTTCTAAAATTTGTTTACCCCTCCAGATAGGGGCAATTATCCTAAATTGATGGCTGCAGCCACAGGCATTTTATCTAAAATTAAGGATAACCCTCATTTGATCACTGCTGCAGTAGCCTAAGCTGTATGGGTTATGCCCTCAAGCTGAACTGACTAAAAGTCAGGTTTGAGTGCCAAGCCCTTCTGAGCTTTCCTGTCACTGCAGATTTTTGAGGTGCATTGGTCATCTAAAACTGTTGCTGGGTAGATACATACCCTTTAGAGAAAAAAATCCACTTTATTTTTTGTATCTGAAGCCTTATTTGTTTTCTGTAAAATATTTATCTTTAGCTAAGAAAAAGTGTTTTTATTGACTGTCATGTGACTTTTGTTCACTTTTAAATGAAATAATTTTTACTTTTATGATTAAACATTGTTAAAACTTATTTAAAGCTCCTTTTTTCTTTGGAGAAACTGGTGTTATTTGACATTTAGGGCTGGGTTAAGTATTTAAAGTACTTTTTACTGTGTTTTTCAGTGGAAAACATTACTATTTTTGCAACTTACTTGTTTACTGCCTATTGCTGCTAAGACTCAAGCACCTTATTTTGTCTTAACCGTAGAATAATCATCTGGTTCCTTAGTTGTAACTTCTTCCAGCCAAAAAAAAAAGATTGTTAAGCAGTCTTTATCATCACAGCAGGCTGATATTTTACTTCACTCCTCAGGTGGGTGACTGTGCTGTGGCCAAATCAGGTTCCTTGGACCACTCATCTTTTTCTGTGGCTCCATTGGTGAAGTCCTTATAGCCACCATGAACATGGGGTTAGATATGTCCTCTGCGGCTGTTGGTGTGCCCTCCTTGGTCAGTGGAGAGTCACTATTGTCGGTCCTTGGAGAAGGGTCAAGGAATACCTTTCTGCTTAGCTAGAAAGCTGGGCACATCCTTTGGGAGGTGATTGCTGTAAATTACCTCAATAATTCCTGTCAGAAAAAAAACAAACCAAAAAATAACCATATATCTTCTCCTTTCTCTGTGACACTGGAGGGGAGAAATTTATTGGTGATAGCTCAGGGTTTAGTGCAGGGTGTTGACCCTTCTAATATGGCTGGTCTTTTAAAAGAAAAAATTATATTCTTTTTTTTTTCCTGAGGAGATTCAAGAGTTTAAACCTCAAAAGGAGTGTGAAGGGACAGATGCTGTAATATCTCCATAGATTTCTGATTCAGATTCTTAGGAGGGGATCCTTGTGAAGGATTCTTATTCTCTGAGACTATTTCCAGAATGAATTGTTTGTTTAATTGGGAAAAAAGTGATGTTTCCCATTCCCCCAGTAAATATTATGATTTGTTACAAATGGAATTTCCTGAATCTACACACATTCCTCATCTTCTTTCTAATTTGGAGGATGTTTATGTCACAGCCTGCAATTTTCCTAATAGCTAGCCTGTTGCCTCTCTAAAAGCAGACAGATTATAAAAGCTTCCTCAGTATTTTTTAATGTTTTATACCCTAATTCCAGTCCCAACCTAACAGCTATGGCTTTAGTAAACCAAGCTGCTGCTAAGCATTTTGTGAATACTAATCTCTGTTCTTATGACAAGGATGTGAACGCATTTGATTAGTCTGGGGGAGGGGGATGTATGTTTCCTCCACTCACTTTTTATAATTCTCAGCTGTCAGGCTCATATGTTGCCATCTATCATGGTGACGTCTGAGAATATGAAGAATGTTTGGCATCTGCTATCTCTTATGAGGAAAGTATGTTGTGTGTAATTTGGTTTCTGTTGTTTCTCAAGTCACTACCCATTGTTTAAAATGTGGATATGACTGTATTGGTGTCACTTACAGGGTTGCCGTCACTGGAACTGTTATGAGAAGGTCTGTAGGACTGTGTTCACCAAACTTCCAAGAGGAGGTCAAAAATGAAATTCTGAATTTTCCTTTGGACAGAAAACTAGTTTTTGGACACTTTGCTGCAGAGGTCATTAAACAGTGTGATGCGAGGGGTAAGCATCTTCAAGGGATCTCTCAGTTTTCTTAGCCCACCTTCTCCAGGTTTATCAAGGGATTCTGTATTCCCTCATCTAATTTCAAGAAAAGCAAAATAAATTGTCCCACAATCTGTTGGTAAGCAGACATTTAAAAGCAGTGGGAGGGAGGTTCCAAAAAGAAAGTAGGCAGTCCTCAGAAAAAAGGACAGCTTAACAAGTTGAAATGAATATATGAGGGACTTTCTTCCCCCTTACCACCCTGGCAGTCTTATAATCCTTCTAGAAAGTCTGAACCTCCATTTCCCTCTTTGGCAACAGATTGTTTTAGACATATGGGTCTTGAGAGTACTCCATCAAGGCTACAGATGGCAGTGGGAGCCTCTACATCTTTTTCAGGGGATTGTTGCTTATCTGCCAGACCAAATTTTTCTTTTCTCTTCTCTCATCCAGCATATGCTCACTCAGGGGGTGATATAAGCTGTCTTTTCTCTTCAGTTAAAACAACTTTATTCAAGGATGTTTCTGCTGGCAAAGAAAGAAGCCTCTTAGAAAACAATTCTGGACATTTCCTTTCTGAACCAGTTTGTGATAGTGCCTAAGTTCAAAATGCTGTCACTTCACAACTTTGTACCCTTATCCCTTCTCTGCATTCCCTAATGACCTTAGATTTAAAAGACACATATCATCATGCTCCTGCTTACCCTTTTGGTTATCTATTGCTCCAAGGGTGTCTATAAAGTATGTAGCCCATGAGATAACCTAATGCAGGCTATAAGGAATTCACATTTTTCCTATTTAGATGACTTGCTTATCTTTACACAGACATTTTCAAAGTGTTAGGAATTACCTGGGTGAGGGATCTCCTACATAGATGAGTTAGACAATATATTTGTCTGACTCCTTCTCACACAATTGTTTTCTTGGGGTGTCTCCTGGACACAGTTCAAAGTGTTTTTCTTCCTCAGAAAAAAGTATATCTGTATCTAGATCTAGTGCCAAGTTTCTCCAGTCAGACTATTGTATCAGCAAGGCAATTACTTAGGAATCTGAGTTTTATGGCATCTATGATTCTCATGATACTTTTTATAAGAATCCAGATGAGCAAAATTCAGTGGTACCAGAAATTTGTCTGTCCCCCACATTTACATCCTCTGATATTCCAGATTCCAATTTGGGGGTTGTGAAAAGGGATATTTATTGATGGAGACACCAATTCTTTCAGAATCCAGGTCACTCATTCTCACCTCCTACTCCAGCACAAACAGTCACTATTGACACCTCAGACTTTGCTTGAGGAGCAGTGTCTATGAGAATAAAAGTGCAGGGCGTTTGGAAGAAAAAAGACAAAAAACTATCAACATAAAACAGATATTAGTTCTCATAAACGCTTTCAACTCTTTAAATCATCTGTGGTGCCTGGGTCCTCTACAAGTGTTTATATACAACACCATAGTGATGTGGTATATGAACAAGCAAGGGGGATCCAGATCTTACCCTCTGTGCAAACTAGTAGCCTGGGATATAGCTTTTCATCGCAGTCTCATTCTACAGGCATTTTACATTCCATCAGAGCAAAATTGTGTGGTAGACAAGCTGAGCTGATCCAGGACAGATCCTTACAAATGCAAACTGAATCGGAGGGTCTTCCAGGATTTGATCCGTTTGTGGGGAGCGCCTCAAATAGATCTTTTTCCTCCTCTGTAAACAATCATGTGGCAAAATTCTGCTTCAGGATTCAGTTCAAGAAGGCCTGAAAGACAGATGACCTTTCTTTTCCTTGGACAGGAAGAAATGGTCCAGTGTGCCTTCTACACTTTTCACTAACATCCAGGGTACTTCCAAAGATTCAGAAGTGCTCCCCAAAGATTATTGCAGTGACTTCCTCCTGGTCCAGGTAACAGTGGTTTTCTCTTCTTCTAGAAATGGCCAATGGCAGTCACCACAAGTTTCCTCACAGGCTAGATTTACTCACTCAAAACCTGGGGTGTTTTTCTTTTTAAACAAGAAACATCTTTATTAAATTATCATGTATGACATACACTATTTTACATTTATATAAATGAAAATAAACTATACCGGCACAATCTCAGTTGCGAACATTATACATTATAAACTGTGCCGACACAACTGTAGCTGCAAACATTATACCTCACTTCTAATATATCCAGTCATTGTCTGTCAACCATTACATAGCTCATTCAGTTCATATCCTCTTTTAAACCTCATTCCTTCTCTTAAGGTATTGATCGTACACTTCCCATTTTTCCTATGTAATTTGCTCCTACCCTTTTCTAAAGATCCCAATTCCAGTTGTTTTATCTCTGTTACTATATTCACTACTTCTAGTAAAGTTGGTTTAGACTTTGATTTCCATTTTCTAGTAATTGCTTTTTTGGCTGCCATCATAATTAGGCTCAGCAAGGCCTTACTATATCTAGGCAATTCCAATTCTGTATCATAGCTCAAAAAATCATTTCCTAAGTTACATCAATTTGCTCACGCAGCATCTCTGATAGAGCAGTCTGCAGGGAATCTTTAAAGTCTGCCAACTCATTACACTCCCAGAAAATATGTTCCCAGTTATCTCTTTCTTGTCCATCACACCTCCAACATTTGCTGTCTACCTGAGGTAGAAGGTATAAAAATGCCTATATAAATACTTCTAAACAAAGATCTTAAATCTTCTAGACTTTATTGCATATTTGGGAGATGTACATATATCCCTCCATTGTTTCTTTGTGAATTACTTATCCAGTCTCTTTTCCCAATCCTTTCTAAACTCCTCTGATTGATTCTTATAGTTATAATGCAATATTTATACGGTCTACTAATTATCATTTATTAAAAGCAACTTCTGCTCTAGATTCTACTAAAAACTCTGAAAACCAGGGGTGTTTGATACATCCTGGCCCCAAACAGCTACAACTGATTGTCTGGATGATATTATCTTACTTTTAGGCACCTTTTTCCTGAGAACATGCAGCAGCTATTAATGGAGGCAAGAAGAGCTGCTACTAGAAAATCATATATTTGCAAACAGAACAGGTTTTCTAGTCAGTGCCAAGAAAAGAACCAGCACCCATTCAGGGTAAGTGTTTGTATGTTTTTACATTATTTGTGTGAGTTGCTGTGGAAGGTCAGCAGGACTAAGACAGAATAAATGTGTGTGAATGAGAGGGAGGGTAGAGGAATGGTGAGGATGCAAGGAGTAGAGGTGGCAAAGGTGGATGAGATTAAATACTTGGGGTCAGTAGTTCAGAGTAACAGTGAGTGTGGAAGAGAGGTGAAGAAGAGAGTACAGGCAGGATGGAGGGGGTGGAGAAGAGTGTCAGGAGTGATTTGTGACAGACGAGTACCTGAAAGAGTGAAAGGGAAGGTCTACAAGAGGGTAGTGAGACCAGCTATGTTATATGGGTTGGAGACAGTGGCATTGACAAAAAGGTAGGAGTTTGAGCTGGATGTGGCAGAATTAAAGATGTTAAGATTTGCAGTGGGTGTAACCAAAATAAAATAGAACACACAACCGCTGCCCAAAAATAAAGGCTGTCCTCCACTATATTGATCCACCAACGTCACATGGAAAGTGAAAAAACCTTTAATTGAAATAAACCAAAACTGCTACAATAAATAACACTCCAAAGTACAAGGATTTAGTGCGCTTTCATCTCGTATCCCGAGACTTCATCAGAATCATCTAACAAACTCTCCAATCTCATTTAAATAACATTGCATTCGTTTCCATTGGTTATCATACATTGATTTCACTACCACTTCACTATACTAATTAAATTTGATGAAGTGATAAATAACTTCTGTTCAAAACTATATTTTGCAACATATTACTGCTGCCAACAGATACAGTATAATTATGTAAAAAACAAGCAACAAGAAAATAATAAAATGAACACGCATCACCATGAATTAACATTGGAATTTTTGATTGATAATGTACTATAAATCTAATACATCAACTATAAAAAACAATAAATAATAAATATATATACACATGTTTTAATATATATATATATATATATATATAATATATAATAAAATATTTAATAACTTGTATCTAAAGAACCACAACTATATGTATGTTATCTAAATCTAACAGTTAACATGAATAAATAAGTAGCCATTATAAATTTATAAAATACAAAATTAATAATCAATGTATAATCAATATATTGTGTTGTATACTCACTATAAAATTTGTGTCCCTTGTGATATAATAATAATAAAAATTATTTTCTCTTGGGATTTAGTGCTAATATTTTTAGAGCTGGCTTAATGGAAATATGATCATTCAGTCCAGGGTAGATACATGAATCTAATCTTATTTGCCATATCATTTCTCTGTAGTCAAGGAAAACTTCCCAATCACCACCCCTCTCTCTCTGTTTAACCACTTCCAGTACCCAAAATTTTATATCCATGTTGATATAATTTATTGAGTGTCTATATAAAGCATTATTCTCATTCTTAGTATTAATATCCCTAATGTGTTCATATATACGATTTATCAAACTCCTTTTAGTTTTTCCCAAGTAATGTGCCCCATACTTTTTACAATAGGACAGATAAACAACCCCCTTCGTATAACAGCTACTATAGCTGTAACTCTTCAATTTTATTCCATGATGCGTGTTCATTTTATTATTTTCTTGTTGCTTGTTTTTTACATATTTATACTGTATCCGTTGGCAGCAGTAATATGTTGCAGAATATAGTTTTGAATATAAGTTATTTATCACTTCATCAAATTTAATGAGTATAGTGACATGGTAGTGAAATCAATGTATGATAACCAATGAAAACGAATGCAGTGTTATTTAAATGAGATTGGAGAGTTTGTTAGATGATTCTGATGAAGTCTTGGGATACGAGATGAAAGCGCGCTAAATCCTTGCACTTTTGGAGTGTTATTTATTGTAGCAGTTTTGGTTTATTTCAATTAAAGGTCTTTTCACTTTCCATGTGACGTTGGTGGATCAATATAGTGGAGGACAGCCTTTATTGTTGGGCAGCGGTTGTGTGTTCCATTTTATTTTGGTTACAGACTACAGTGACTTAGTTTTGGTTATTTGCACTGGGTGTGATGAGGGTGGACAGGATTAGGAATAAGTATATTAGAGGGTCATCCCAGGTTGTAAGGTTTGAAGACAAAGCCAGAGAGGCACGATTACGTTGGTTTGGACAGGTGCTGAGGAGGGATGCTGAGTATATTGGGAAAAAGATGCTAAGGATGAAGCTACCAGGTAACAGGAAAAGAGGAAGGCCTAAGATAAGGTTTATGGATGTGGTGAGAGAGGACATGCAGGTGGTTGGTGTGACAGAGCAAGATGCAGAGGACAGGAAGAAATGGAAACAGGTGATCTGCTGTGGCGACCCCTAACGGGAACAGCCGAAAGATGATGATGATGATGATGTGTGAGTTGCTGTGGTATGGCCTGTGTTAATCCACATCCAATATTCATTTGTCAGCAATTTCAGCATATCTACCCATGGATCCCCCTCTTTCAATGCAGTCTCATGTGAAATTTTTTTGAAAGGAGTGTAGCACAAGAAGCCTCCTAGAAAACAGGTGGCTCCTCCATGGGATCTTAAGTTTGTGTTAGAAAAAGTAACACTTGCTCCATTTAAAACAGCTTATCAGCTGACTTGAGGCTTTTGACGTGGAAACAGTGTTAGTGTTCTCACCTCTGCTAGAAGTGTATCTGAGATGCAAGCTCTTATGGTGGGTCAGCCTTATCTCATTTTTCACAAAGATAGGGTTTCTTTGAGAACAAATCCTTCTCTTATCCCTAAAGTGATATCCCAGTTTTCTTTAAACCAAGTTATCAATCTCCCTGTCTTCTTTCTGGAGCCTAAAAATGAGGAGGCACCATTACTTCATACCTTGGCTATCCACAGATAACTCGGGTACTATCTTAACAGAACCAAAATCTTTCAGAATTTCTGATCAGTTGTTCATTTCTTGTAAAGGAAAGCAGAAAGCATAACTAGTGTCAAAACAGATTTTCCAAAAATGGTAGTCTTATGCTATTACTTTTTACTTCCTCCACAACAAAACTAATCCAGGCAGGGCCAAGGCTCATTCTACCGGGGCCATGGTTTCTTCTGTGGCTTTTTGGAAAGGGTTGCATTCTAGAAATATGTGGTCCTCTGTACATACCTTTACCAAGCACTACAGGCTTGATTCATTCAGCAGGTCTAGTAGCTGTTCAGATTATTACTACTGTAGTAGCCAGTCCCTTCTTCCATCCACCTTGTTTTTTGTATATTTTTATACTGAGATGTGGACATTTATTATAATTATCAGTATTTTAGCCTCCCTCTCTCTGTTGGCATGAAAGTTCTGAAGGACTTGGCACCCAAACTTGACTTTTAGTCAGCTCAGCTTAAGCTAACAGTTTGAGTGCATGGATGGTGCCCCGAATCTTTGGAAGTTGGCTAGCCATTATATTCTTGGAAAGACATAACCCATATAGCTTAGACTACTGCAGCTGTGATCATTCAAACATCTACTGTTACAGTAAATTTGCTTACACAACTGCGCTTTAACCATGCTAAAGTACACCTTATGGTCTGTGTTCCAACTTAATGATAATTGCTGTCTGTTTTTTTCTTAGCTGGGTCCTCTTCCCAGATGTGTAAAACAACTTGTATGCTTTCAGTAAACATTAACTTTTAGCCTTATGAAAATGTATAATATAACTTTAAATAAATAGTGTGTTTTGTTATAGTAAATGCATTAAAGGAGTACAACAGGTTTCTGTAATGTATTCCTCAACTTCACGGCCTTTTTCCTCCCTATTTACATTGTCCTCTGTAAATCAACAACAATAAAGCATTTACAATTTTTATAATTCCCCTTACTTCTGTAACAAAAGCCTACCTTCTCATACTGTGATGGTTTTACTTACAAAATGATTCTCTCATGTTTGAATAAAGCTTGCTGGAGTCGCCCAGTTACTGACATCATCGAGGCCAGGCAGTGCAGGTACTTTTTTTTTTTTTTAATCGGTTCCCTCCCCCTAAGTGACATCACCACAGCCATCATCTGATTCTAACTAAAATAATAAGACCCACCCATTCTGTGATGTCATGGCTCCCTTGTCCTTCCCCCAGCCTGAGTGCTGTTCATTTTATTCAGTAGTAGTGTAGTAACACCGATGTTTGGAAACACAGAAATTTGGTATGCATACTTGTGCATTCTGCACGGCAAATGATGCTTAGGTGGTGTATCGTTTGCATATGTCTCTGTTGTATTTGCACCAGATACTGCTAGTGTGCAGTGTGGGAATTGACTTGGTTTTAAAATATATTTTTTTATATTTTGAAGGTGAATATTTTCACCAGACCAAATGTGTGGCTATGGGTGCGGCATGCGCACCAACATATGCAAATCTTGTTTTAGCAAAATGGGAGGAAAAGCTGATTTTAAATTCAATATACAGCCAGAAATGGCTTTTATATAAAAGATTCCTGGATGACATATGTATTTTTTGGATTGCATCCAGTAAAGAAATTACTGAATTTATAGGTTTTCTGAATAACAGCACAGATTTTCTGAAATTTACATATAAAGCTGATAAGGAAAAGTTACTATACCTGGACACAGAAATATATAAAAAAGAAGGTAAACTATGTTCTAGACTGTATAGGAAGGCAAGCTATTCAAATTCATATCTACATTACACTAGTGCGCACCCTACACACCAAAAGTGGAATTTAGTCAGAGGCCAGTATATAAGGTCTTCGAGAATGACCTCTGAGGAACAAGATTTTATAGAAGAAATGAAAATTCTTAATCAAATGTTTGTGGCAAACAAATATCTGGTATGTCTTTTGGAATATATAGAAAAAGAAGTTTTACAAGGGAGAACAGGGAAATGTAAACCGATTTTGGGCAAAAATGAGGAAATCATAGGAAAAAATAAGCAGGATGAAAATTGTAACAGGGCTTTGGTGTTGGAATTTAATGCAACTTCAATCATGGTGAGAAATATATTGGAAAAAGAATGGAAAAGGTTCACTTCTATTACTGATATAGACAAAATTAGTAAGGAAAGGTTAAGAGTGGTATACAAAAACTCTTATAATTTGAAGAATTTGTTAGAACATAATACTATGAATAGCCCTAGTAATAAAAGAAGAAATGTAACATGCAAATGTGAGTACTGTTCTCAGTGTGCTTACATTGTTAACAATGAGTCCATATATTTAGAAGACAGAAATATAACATTAGTGGGGAAGGAATATTATAATTGTGATGATTTTGGCTTGGTGTATTTAGCTAAGTGTAAAGCCTGACATGCTTTTTACATAGGAAAAACAGAACGTAAGCTTAAAAGAAGAATCTACGAACACATATATGATATACAAAGTAAAAAAGAAACCAACGCTTTATATAGGCACACTCAAAATTGTGAAAATGTATGCTTTTTCTTTTGGAAAAAGTAAAGAATGATGAGAGGGGAGGCCTATGGGAAGAAAGGATAGAGAATAGGGAGCTTTGGTGGCAGGTCAACTTACAAGCTAATAAACATCCAGGGTTAAATGATCATATATCAACAGCCCCGCTTCTAAAATTGAGGGCAGCTAAGTTATAAACCCCATTTTTAATAATGCATTTTAATATTGTAATATTGTATTTTAAATAATACAATTTTTTTATATGGATATATCATTAATCAGTTTTTTATATGTGCATACATACATTTTTTATATATGTTTTATTTATTTTTAATTCAATGCCTAATCATAGGGTCAATATTTTATACTATCCCTGTCCTCACCTTATTCTCCTTATTCCATCAACATCAAGTAAAGCACTTGTTTAATTTATTTTAATTTTTTTTGTAAGGTATTAACTTCATTTATGGTATTTTAAGAAGTCAATTTATATCAATTTTAATCAATTTTATTCGGTTCTCACTTTTTAAAAAAATGTTTCATGTATTATTCAATATAAAAGAAAAGTCTCAAGTAACATTTATGCATATCAGTTGTTTTAATAGGGTGCAATGAAGTATTATGGTCACTAGATGGCAATATAACACACTGGAATGAGCAAAAGCTGTTTTTTTTTTTGTTTTTTTTTTTTTAAATGAAATGTTCACAAGTAATGTCTCCAACAATGTTTTCACGAATATATATATTTTTATCATTGTTTTATGCATTATTTACAAGGATTTTAATATTTTAAATATCAAATAAGTCTGTTCTGTTGAAAGTTGTAATGTTTTGTTCATGTTTTAATACACACGTAATACATTACCATACCATAGCTTTTGGTATTATGATCTCTTTAAAAATTAACACGTCAATGGCTCATTGTTGTTCTATTAGTATAAAAAGTATTCAACGTTTGCAAATAACCCACATCTGAGGAAGTGTTACAAACGAAAACGTATGTTTTTAGCATTAATGTGCTTCGTGTTTTTGGATTTTACGATTTATGTTTGTGTGGATTAAAAGACTTTCGTGAAGGGTCCTACTGTCTGGAACTTTATTGTGCAACTAAGGAGTCCATTTTGTTGTGGATTATTGTGGTTCTTTGGATTCTTTGGCATTTCTTGGTTCTTTTAAACATTAATGACACAGTGGAGGCATATGCCTTACAGTTAATCCACCAGGTTAACAAAGTCAACAAAGGTCCGGTCTTTCTTTGACGACTTCTTGCAAAGTCACAGTTCAGATGTCTAATCCTAAATCTAATAGGATTGAGGCTTTATAGTCACTCATTTACTTACTAATTTCACAGTACTTCTGTTTTTTTTTTCTTGATCCTTTCCATCTTCAAACAATCTCTGGTTCAGGTCCAATGGCAGTCCTGGTTCTTTTAGTCAGTTCTTGTGTGTTTTTCTATCACTCAAGCATTTTTATGTGGAACAATGGAAAATGTTTCACTGTCAAAGTCTCTGTATGTTAAAAGAATGCGAAGCAAAGCCACCTTCAGCTGGCTGACTCACTGTTTAACTAAACTTTATTTTTTTTCTTAGCCAGTTCTGCATCCAAAAATGTCTGATCCTACATGAAAAATATTCTGAAGAAAGTTTGATACAACAACTTGAATCTCACACCTACCTCTCGACAGTCCTTGATTGCTGGGATAAAATAACTTCTTTTTGTCTGATGTACAGTGAATAATCATTTTCCACAAACATTCTGCTGTCCCCAGTTTTTAAGATTTTTCCCTTCATCTACAATTTTATCCAGAGCAGCTCATTCTGCTGGTATGGTTCCATCTTTACTAACATAGGTTTTGGCTGCTTTCTCATGGTAAGATTTGGAGCATACTCACAATGTGCTGTCTCAGTTAACAAATCCTGCTGTGGAACACCAATCCAGTTGTACTTTTATAAAATTAATATAGTCTGTTCCTTCCAGTTTACCTGGTACAGCCAAATAAATCTTAGGACTTATCTGCATGCTCTGTCTTTTAACTCTGCTATTTTTTTAAATAGTTCATCTTGAGAAGCCTCATGCTCAGCCAGACTTTTTTTCTTTTAACCACTGATTTATGCAGGACTGAATTCATTGAGGTACCACCATGTGTACAAAGAAGTGTACATATTGTGGTACCTTTCTGTGATTCAGCAATCACACTTACAAGGTGCTGCATGGTCCTTCAACATGAAAGCAGCAATGTGAAAGACTGACCCCCATGGCCATGCTGAATGCTAATTAAGCTTTCTGGGGGAAGAGGAATATGCCAATTAGCTATGTGCTTTCTCCCCAGAACCACCTCATGAAGGCATCTGTATGGCTGAGTGATTCAAGAAAACACTTGACTATATAGATCAGCTGGCCATCCCTATTTCATGGCAGTTTTGGCCATATTTAACTGCCAAACATTTACATAGTGGGGGAACCACTAGACACCAGACTTACTTTTAAAGTGCCTTAATGGCACTGACAGCAAAATGAGGATCAGGGGTGGGGGGCACACTAGACCGCCAGGGATTCATCTTTAAAGTGCCATACAAGCACCAATGTTTACTACAGGGACTGAGGTTAGGGGGGATGCACTAGACCATCAGGGATTCATCCTTAAAGTGCTGTACCACCACCAACATTACTACAATGGCTGTGGTGGGGTGTGAGGGATACAGTAGACTCCATGAAATGCTTCTTAAAGTGTCCTAAGGCACAGAAACGTCATACCAGGTATTGGGAGGACCACTGGACATCAGGGCTTTCGCTGAAGTGTCATAATGGCACCAGCCATACTACGGGGACTGGGGAATGGGGGAATCACTTGACAACAGGGAATACATTTTAAAGAGCCATAATGGTACCAACAATAGATTCGGGATTGGGGATGGGGAGAAACTACTGGATACCATGGATAAAGTTAAGTGCTGTAATGGCACAGACATCATAAGGGTTATCAGGAGTTGGTAGAACCACAGGACATCAGGGATTACATTCTAAAGTGTTGAAGTGGAACAGACATCATAACATGGATTGGAATGGGTGAATGCATCTAGACCACCAGGGTTTAATACATAAGTGCCATAATGACACCAGTATTACGGGTTGGGGTGGAACCACAAGATGGTAGATAGGGTAGGGACAGGTACCAGTACTATGATGTGTGTGTTTATGTTTGCATACTTGTGTGTGTGTGTGTGTGTGTGTGTGTGTGTGTGTGTGTGTGTGTGTGTGT
Organism: Protopterus annectens; assembly: GCF_019279795.1. Taxonomy (NCBI): domain Eukaryota; kingdom Metazoa; phylum Chordata; order Ceratodontiformes; family Protopteridae; genus Protopterus; species Protopterus annectens. Next base: position 247,433,843 of record NC_056742.1, read on the forward strand.
GTGTGTGTGTGTGTGCCTGAAAGAGTAACTGAGACAAAATGCCACTTCCTATATGAGCAGTAGATTACTACTGTGACATGCAGATCAACCATGGTCTGCACATCACTGTAGTAACTGAGGTTCAAGGAACATGCAAATTAGCTGATAATGAGGCCTTGTGTCATTGTGGCTAGCATGTTCCTGAATTAGAAATGGGCAGGTCAAGGGAGAACGGCCCTTCTAGCATTAGCTGTAACTTTAATGACTTCCCAGGGTGGTTTTAACAGTTCATCTGAAAAGCTAGTTAAGTTTTCTTCTATTGTTTCCATCTTTGTGTAATCTGACTTTACATATTCCTTCAGTGTTTCACCTATTTTAAATACCTCTTAGTACATTTGATTTATTTTCCTCTAAATTACTGGAAGCCATCTCCTGTACCAAAGCTGAAACTTGAACTGCTTTTTGCTGAGCATCTGCAAGGTTCTTCTCAGTCAGTTTTTTTCCTCCTTTTCTGGTTGATTTTCTCCTACTGTCTCCAAATTTCTTTATTGTTGTCATCCAGGCAGTCTATTTATTGGCAAGTAAATTAATTGTTCCCAAATCAGTAGCTGTAACTGGCTTGTTTTCACACTGGGAAGGCACCCATCAAGCTGTTGGTCAGTGTGTAGTCATCTTCAAAGTTATAAACTATAATTATAGAATGTGTTTATCATTAAGGGCTAAAAGACTGGCTGAAATCCTGCAAAACTGCTAAACATTGTTCAATGTAGTTTTGTGGAAGGGAGGCAGACATTTGATAATATTAATAAGACAATTATGATACAGCAGGAATCTAAATACAAGAAGAATATGCAGTTATTGATGGTTAGCCCAGATGCAGAGAACACGTGACAAGGATTCTTGGGGCTTTGGAAGAAGGGCATTGGTAGGGTTTTCATTTACAAATGAAATAATGGTGTTACTAGGGAGAATACATGAAGGTTCATTTTCAAGAATAAAGGTGGGAGGGGTTCTGTCTAACATGCTGGGTATGAGTGTAGCAACCAGGAAGGGATGTCCAGTCTCCACTTTGCCTGTTTGCATTACATTTGGAGCCACTAGCTAGGAAAATAAAAGGTTCACAAATTCAAGGTTATAACTGGTATGGATGTCAGGTAAAACTGTCTTTGTTTGTGGATGATGATATTTTGTATCTGAGAAATCCAGAATATGATATCCCTATTTTACTAAATACGTTGAGAAACAACTGGGATATAAAATAAATTAAGACAAGAAAAATGCAATATCTGTAAACTGTGAGCCTATGCAGGAGTTAATTCAGCAGTTTCTATATTTATGCGGGCATAATAAAAATGAATTATTTTGGCATATGGAGCAAAAATTGGTTAGTGATGACAGATAAAGTTACTCAAGATGAAAATAAACAGAAAATAAAAGCATAATAGAATGGAAGACCATGATGACAGGTGTGGACAGTAAGATGCAAGCACTAAAAATGTTTCTAGTCTCCCCTAGTGTTATGTATGCATCAAGCATACTTCTGTCAACCTGAAAGGTAATGGGCTGCAATTACTAAAGGCTTGAAGAAGTTTATCCGGGAAAGGGTGAGGGCAAGGGTAAGGTATGGCAAGTCAATCCTCCCCTTAGAGCAAGTTGGGTAAGAGCTGGCATGATTTGCAGGGATATTGCAAGCCTGTACAGTTGAGACTTAGATATATAATACAAGCTGAAGGGTATATCTGTATAGGTAACCATTTGAAATGTCAGGACCATCTTTAGCAAGTTCCAAAATACAGACAATGAATGGCAGATAAACAGACTTTCATAAATCAAGTCCGAGATGGCCATTTTTCAGAATATTCCTTCTTATCCCATGTATGGTATCTTAGAGTTGGTATATAGAAGTTCAGGGCAGGGGGCTTATTGCTCCTCACATCAGGGATGCAGGGAGCCTTGTCCCCCCCCAAAAAAAAAACAAGTTTAAAGGAGAACAGCAATGTTCAATATTTGCTTTTCTCTTGCAATTTTTTTGGCTTTTTTCTGGTGTGTCAGCACTCGGTGTTCTGAGACTCGCTTTCTCTCTCTCTCTCTCCCTCTATATATACACAGACACAGATATAGATAGATACATATAGATGAAGAGATAGACAGACAGATATTTAGAAAGAAATAAAAAATGATATATCATGAGACAGCTGCTAGAAATAAAGAGGAGAGATAAAAAATTTATATTCTGTACCCAAGCCTTTAAAGGGATTGTCAAAGACTGTACAGAACAAATGTATCTACAAAGAGACAGAAAGCATTTTAAAAACATTTCAAATGAGTGAGAGATTAGAAAAAGGAAATCCTGCCCATTGGAATATCCTTAAGTAAGGATGGATAAATAGGCGCGTGGAGGCTGTAAATAAGTATTTAGGGAAAACTAACTAAGGAAATAAAATATTGCAATCAGGTTAGCCATGCAGGGAAAGTAGTGGAAAGGGATTATGCTAAATAAGTGTTTACGTTCTATACTAAAGATTGTCTCCCTTATCAGGGATTGTTAAAAGAGTATAGGAAATGAGAAAGGCAGAGGGGACACTGAGTGAAATGTCTGGTTTGGTACAGTTCATAGCAGAACCAAGAATGGAGAATGTTACTAAAAAGGGGAAACAGTCAGCAAGACATATAAACCATTGCATGACAACTGCAAGCTAAAAAACTAGGAGAAAAAAATAGACAGATAAATTATGAAAGAACAATGTGAAAATCTGCAGGGCTTCTACGTATGCAGCAAAATCTAGACAATTTAGTTTATTTGCTTTGGAAGTGCCTGCACAGTCCATTTTATACTCCAAATAGTTGCCAAAGGATTTTTCCGTAAGTAAAGACTATTTGCTAGAGATATGAATGGAAAGAGAGAGAATAAACTGGGAACACTTTTTGGGAAAATTTCCAGACCTGACTGAAGTTAAAAAAACCCTGATGAGTGACCTGACACAAATGTTAAACTAGTAAAGAAATTATTATTATTATTATTTAAACTGGAGCCTAGCATTAGAAATATCAAGACCTCACTATGTTAAATGACACTGGCAGCCAAAAAAGCAATCGCAAGGAAATGAAAGTCAGAAAGTAAACCAATGCTGGGAGAGGTACTGAATATTGTGAAAGGAATAAAGCAACAGGAGATGAGATCCTTGGGAGATGGTGAGAATAAATTGCATTTAGGTAAATAGTGTGTATGGGGACAATATGTGCAACTAATGGTCAAGATAAACAATAGTGTAAGATGGTTGCCAGGAAGATAAATATGAATTTAAAAAGTTTTGATTAAATTTGAAAAAGTGGTGATAAGAAATACATATATAACGTATGAGGATGTAAACTGATGAGTGTGAACTGCATTTTACTTATTGTATGTGATTTCAGGTTGCAAGTTAAAGTGGAATTTAAAAATGTGTTATTAAAAAAACTTTCTGCATTTCCAATTTGCATTCTGCTGTTTTATGAGCTGGTTTGCTAGCCAGCTTGTCTAGTCTACCCAGTCTGTAAGGTTGCCTAACCAGACCTCCTTTCCACCACCTATTCAGCTAAGTGTCCCCAGGGCTCAACTCGTGGAGCCCCTGTTATTTATTATAACTGATACTAATAAGTCCAAGGTCTGCTATCTAACCATCATCTTTCAGTCTGCTGATGACACTGCATCCACCTTATCACTAATATCAAACTATTGTTCTTGAATGCCTTCAGCACTACCCAGGAAAGGCCAACCACCATGGCCTAAAATGAAACTAAAAAAGTCATGCATTTTCATCCCGGCATATCCCCCCCCCCCACACACCCCAAATTATTTTATAAACCTACAAGTAACCTATATTAACTAAACACCACAAAAAATAATACTTAACTTTCCAATTCTAGGGGCCACCTTTGACCTATTCAGAAAATTTAACATTCACATTGTCAGTGGTTCACCAATGTAACTGGCAAACTCTTATCAGTCATGCCAAAAACCTCTCAAACCCACAGGTATAGGTACATAAGTATATACTAGGGTAATGAACACTAGGGCCCTTATAAGTCTAGCTGGGCAACCCAAATGTGACCCACATGTTTGATTTATTTAGGGGGTGATTTACTGATTGCCTCAGTCCATCAAAGATGTAGGCACCAAATCAGGGGTTACTTTCCAATTGCCCATCCATTGGTGAAGGTTGCTCTTAAGTGGGGTCAGGGAGGAACTCTGCTTCACATGGATGGGATGCCTGATCCAGAGAATGGGAATTCCCTGACAAACTTAAATGCCTCTTCCAGACATCCTATTTATGTTGCTAGCAAAGTTTAGGTTTTTTGATCTACTAGTTTTGATGGTGTTTGTTTTATGGATGTGCAAATGGTTCATCAAAACAGGGTCCAGGGATGCCTTATATGCCAAGCAAAGATCATCTTTCAGTAGTAAAGAGACAGGGCTTTGAGGTGATCACTGTAGGACATTTTGTTTACTACAAGTATTCTTTTTATAAGGAACTTTGTGGATGTTACAGTTGCTGCATGTGTCTGGTCAGGTACATACCAAAGAGGGCATTAAACTCTTTGATAGATCTGATGAGGGCTGAGTACAGCAGTACCATGACCTATCTGGACCTAAATGCCTTGCTCTTACTTATAAATTGTGCAACATAGAAGGATTTTCTTACTACCTTGGCACATGTTGGTCAAATAATAGGTTACCGTTCTCATGAGTTCCCAGATCCTTGACTAGTGAGGCAACTTCTATTTTTATTTTATTTATTTTACATTTGTTTACCGGGAAAGACCGACTGGACATACGTCCTTTTTCAGTGGAGGCCCAGGGAGAAAAGCTCCACATAATATACAATATAAAACAATCACATGACATTTATAAAAACACAGGGAATATACATTTGGAAAACATCAGCAAAGTACAGTCTGGTAAAAATACATTTGGAAAATATCAGCAATGTACAGTCTGGTAAAGAAAGGATGCATACAAGCTAACATATTCAAGGAAGTTACAAACTTTACAGTCATTTTGAGATAGATCAGTATAAGTACAGTTGGTTAGTTCATGAAAAACCTTTAATTTTTAATTTGGTTAGCCAGGAGTAGACCAGTGACACAGCCATTTATTATGTGAGCTTTTAGTGTTTTTTTTTTAATTGGTATAGGGTGGGGTTGGATATTATATCCTGTGGTAATTCATTCCAGTATTTGCCCATGTAATTTGAGAAGAGGCATTCACCAGCTTGTGTTTTGGGTTTGTTGGTCTTAATAAGGGGTTTGTTGGTAGACTGTAGAGTTCTGATGGAGAAATAAGGAAGCAATAGTTGGCTCAGAGAAGGGTTTTTATCATGATTGTAGAAGAACTTGTGGGCTATAATTAGTTGGTTAAAGAGAAGGAGTTGAGGGAGTTGCAGCCAGTTACGTTTTTTGAGTGCTGTACAATGGTGTGATCTAGATGCCAGGTTTGAAGTGTATCTGATAATTTTATTGTAACAGGTCTCTAATTTTACCAATTTCGATTTTCTTAGGTTTATCAGTATAGGGGATGCATAGAGCAGTGTAGACATCAGATGTGTCTGGGCAATAGTGGCTTTAGTGTTGTCTATGAAGAAGTGTTTATTCTTATACAAAGTTCCAAGTATTTTTTGTGTACTTTTTGACTGTCTGTGATATGTGGACATCAGATCTCATATTACAGTCCATTTCAACTCCTAGAAGTTTAGTGTGGTGGGAGGGAGTGATGATGGTATTATTTAATGAAATTATGCTAAAAGCAGTCATGGGTATGGAGTTTTTTTCTGGGCTGGAATATCATGAGCTTTGTTTTTTGGGGGTTTAGAATTAGTTGGGAGTTTGTTAACCATTTTTCTACTTCTAGGAATGATTTTTGAGTTTGTGTTTAGAACTCCTGTAAGTTAGAAGTGGCACATATGACTATGGTGTTGTCTGCATATTGGATGAAGGAGGCCAGTGGGGTTGAGTTGTGGAGGTTATTTCTGAAGAATGAGAAGAGATGGGGTCCTAGTGTTGAGCCTTGTGGGACTCCTAGCTTAACTGGGAGTAGTGGCAAGAGTATTTCACCCAGCGTACTAGTTGCTGGCATCCAGTTATGTAATCCTGGAACCAGGCAAGGGTGGACTGAGATAGGTTTAGTTCTGCAAGGACATTTAGTAGTTTATTATGGGAGACCATGTCAAAAGCTTTGGATAGGTCTAGGAAGACAGCAGATACAAGTTTGTTATTGTTTCTGTGTTCGTTGACAGTATTGGTAAATGACATTAGTGCTGTGATTGTACTATGATATGGTCTAAAGCCGTGCTGAGAACTGGTTAGTAGTTTATTAGTATGGAGGAAGTAGTAATTTGTTTACGGATGATTCTTTCAAGTATTTTAGACAGAGGAGATAAGATTGTGATTGGACAGTAGTTAGCTAACTCTGTTGATGTGCCACCTTTATGAAGGGGTATGATGTAAGAGGTTTTCCAGATGGAAGGGACTGAATGTTCAGATATGGATCTGTTGATAAGAATAGCTACTGGGTAGGCGATACCTTCTGCTGTTAGTTTGAGGAAGTCACCAGGCAGATTGTCTGCTGCTAGTGTAGTTGGTTTCAGTTTCTTTAGTTGTTTTTTGATAGTTTCAGTAGAAACTGGATGCAGTGAGAAGACATTTATGTTATTAGGTGGGTTATTAGTGGGTGCTGTAGGACAGGTTGTTTGATTATTGGACAGAGCTAGGATAGTGTCTGTGAAATATCTATTAAATTGGGTAGCAATATTTTCTAAGTTGTCGGTAGAAGGGGGAGGGTGTACTAATTTTGCCTGGTTGCAGTATCCTATTTATGGCTGACCAGAATTGTTGTGGTTTATTGTGACGTTTGGTTTGGATGTTAGAGTAATAATTAATTTTGTCTAGTTTAATTAGCTTTTTTGCCTTATTTCTGAGCTCCCTGTAGGTTTGTAGTGCAGGTTGGGACCTGGTTTTGTACCAGTTTGCCCAGGCTTTGTCCCTTGTTTTTAATAGTGACCTAGTTTCCTTGCCTAGCCAAGGGGCATAGTTGGATTTGACACCAATGGTTCTGGTAGGGGCTTGTGAATCTAGGATGGCCAGGAAAATGGTATTAAAGTAGTGTATTGCTTCTTCCAGAGGACGTTCTTTAAGAGGGGACCAGTTACAGTATTGTAGGATATTTATAAGGTTTGTAGGGTTTAGATTTTTTTTGTTTCTTATTTGCAGGTATATAGTTTGTTTTGTTGGGTTAAGTCACTGTCTAAGTAGGTATGCTGGGAAGTGGTCACTGAGTCTGTCTGGCAGATGCCCAGATTGGGAAGAGAGGCCAGGTCTATTAGTTAAAATCCAGTTGAGAGTGGAGTGTTTCTTAGTTGGTTTATTTATCCTAGTAGGAGTTCTTATTAGTTGGTCAAAGACATATAAGTTTATGTATTTTTTGGGATTAAGAGAGTTGCAGTCTTCCTGGTCTACATTAAAGTCCCCCATGATTATGGTTTCCTGAGGTAATGTTTTTGTGGTCCATTCCATTATTTTCTGAGGTTTGGATATTGTCTCCTGGTGATACACATAAGCCTACTATGTTTATGTATTTGTTTGAGTTGACTTTAAGTTTGATAAACAGAATTTCTGCATTGTCAAATGTTGGCAATTGAGCATCTATAGGTTTTAAGGAGAGGTGATTTTTAGAGTATTGCTACTCCCCATCCTCTTTTATTCAGAGGTGTTTTATTGATAATGTACTTACTCTGAGTGGCTGAATTCCCAAAAGGTACTACTATAATGATTTCTTGTCATTGAGTTTTAAGCCATGGCTTTGGTACCAAGTGTTTGTCTGTGTTAGACCTTCCTGAAGGGTGTTCTTATCTTGCAGGGATTCAGTGTCTGCTCCCAGTTTGTAATCATCTGCAAACTTGGTCAGCCAGAGGCCTTTGACATTGGTATTGACCTCCGAGAAGTAGATATCAAAGAGGAGGGGGTCCAGCACAGAGCCCAGAGGGATTCCACTGGTAACTGCCTTTTTGTGGAGGTGGCCTCACTGATCCTACCCTCGTGGGTCCTATCCTTGAGCCAGATAGCTTATTCTTTAAATTTGTTGACAATGCTCAAGTGGGGTGTTGTATCACATGCTTTAGCCAGATCTAGGTAGGCAGTATGAAATAAAACAAAAAAACACAAACAGATGAAAATTCAAATACGACTTTGCCAGTGATAAAACAGACTACACACTGCAAAATGATAAAATTTATTTTCCACATAAGAAACACTATAAACCATGCAGACACTCTAGCACCTCAGTTAAAAAGCCTTCTTGGAGTTAATACACACAAAAAGAGAAATCCCTTAAATAAGAAACTCGTTAATGACAATAAAGTAATTATCCAATAAAAACAATTATATTACACAAGGGCATTCCAAGTACATTCCCTGTTCAAGCCCTTAGGTGTCAGTGTGTCATACTTAAGAATAAAAATAGTTTCCTTAAATTCATTTCTTAATGCAAACACATCCCTTTCATGGATTTGTTCCAAACTGCATGCCTTCAAGTCTGTAAACACCCCCTCATGAACCATATTAAAGTGTATAGCAACAGGATTGTCACATTTTTTATTTTTTATGTCTCTAATATGCTCCTGCAGTCTCACCTTGAAGGATCTTTTCATTTCCCTTATATAAAAAAGGCTGCAGGAGCAACACAGAGCATATATTACCCCTTTTGTGATACAAATATAAGATGCTATAGTGTAATATTTAACCCCATTAATTCTCTCAAAATATCTCACTATATGTTTACATACTGAGCACTTCCCACATGCAACTGTTCCCAAAGTTTCCATTGTTCTATTAGGACTATCCCTAGGGGCAACAAATGATCTATGCCCAGCCATGTCTTTAACACTTCTACCTTTCTTATAAAATATTAAAGGGAATTTATATAAATTCTTAACACAATTTTTACCCTTAAAAAGGAAAGTACAATAGTATTTAATAATGTTCACAATTTCTTGATAAAGACATTAAAAACAGTTACAAAATAAACTTTCCTATCTCCCCCACACTTTAACTTATCAAAGCCAGTTTTATGGTCAACATTTTCTTTACTAACAAATTCAAGTCTACTCTCATCCAATTGAAACAACGTTTTAAGGATTGACTAATCAACTCCTCACCATATCATCTTTGTTTAAACACAGCACAAGTACGTACAATTTCCCTTTCCAACACTACCAGGTCACTACACAACCTACTTACCCTTAACAATTCACCATAAAGTAAAGCATTCGATACATGGGGAGGGTGGCAGCTCCTACTAACCAAAAGTATGCACTGCTTTCCCCTCATCCATTGCCTTAGTGACCTTTTCAAAGAAGTCCACCAGTTTCAGTAAGCATGACCTTCCTTTGACAAACCCAAAGTGGGATGAATCCAGTGTCTGGAGGTCTCCTATCTCCTTGTTGATAATTTCTGTAATAATTCTTTCTATGGCTTGGCAAATACATCTAGTCAGACTAATGGGTCTATACTTTTCAGGGTCTGTTGAAGGTCCTTCCTTGGGAAGCTAGATTACCGTTGCCATTTTAGACTGTTCAGGAGGCATCCAGGGATGTTACTGAGGCCCACTTTGGCTGTGTACCTACATTTAGTGAGCACAGCCAGTACATGTTCCCTAGTTATAGCTGGAGGGGCTATGTTTGAAGGTATTTCTTGGGGTTTGGTTAGTTGTGATGGGGGGTAAAACTGGAACTGAATTTGTCTGCTAACAGGTTCTCTATGTCACCAGGGTTGGTGAATGTGGCACCATTAACCACCAGTTCAGCACATTGCTATGTGCTGCCCTTGAGGTTTCTGACATAGTTAGTTCTGGGCTTACTTCTGGTAGGTACAGTAGCTTCCATGCAACCATTTACATGGTTGTACAGAGTTTCTGAGAGCAGTTCAGAGTAGGCTGCTATGTTGTCAGGGTTTGGAGGGGCACTGAATTTTGATAAACCACGACTTAGTGAAAGGTAGTTTGCCTCTGAATAGTTCCTAACTTTTACTGTGGTTACAGAGTTTATGTTTATTTCAAAGGGGACAGTTTTATGGTCGGAGTTTACCAGGGGGGCAGCATTCTCCCATATTTGTGAGTACAAGGTCCAATATGTTGGAGCCTCTGGTTGGTGTTTTCACTCTTTGGTCAAAGGTGTTTGTATTTACAAAGTGCAGAAATCTCTATGCCTATACATTTGAGGTCATGTAGGATTCCCAGTCGTTAGAAGAGTAATTAAAGTTTCCCATGAGTAGGGTATTATATTGGATGGTAAGTGTCTCCAGTAGGTCCAAGTATACATTTTGAGCTTCTTTGAACATGAACAGTGACCTTTATCTGGCTAGGATATAGTATGAGATTTTGTCTGTGCTGATCTGCATGTGATGGAAGTCCAGAGTGTCATCCTGTTTTACCAACCTAGAAGTATGCTTGTTATTTAAATATATATCATGACACATCCACCTTTAGCCCTTGTCTGTGCAGCTACTGGTCTAAAAGTGTGGAAGACACTGAAGCCTTGCACTTTCTGGGTACTATAAAGACTTACCTTTGACTACATTTCCCTTCTAACCCTCTTTTTCTGCCCATTTCTCTGTGCTAATCTAAGCTCCTTACTTGTCAGTAATCTCAGACTTGCCTGTCACAGTGTGTCTTGTTCCAAATACTCTCATCATGGTATGCATCTGAAATCAAATGACTGGCTTTAGACTGAAAACAGACTTATTCACCCTCTTAAAATTTGCCCACACTCTACCTAGATTAATGCCCATCCCTTCGACTAGTTTGGTCATTCATTTCACTATCAATTTTGTTGTAAAATTACTGCATTCTATCAACCAGCGTGAAAACTCTGGTTTCTTTATTAGTATATTCAAGTTCTTGAAAAGTCTCCCTCTATCCTTCAGGAAAATTTCTAGTTCATTCTTCTTCAGTGCTATTCTATATAAACACCTCACACTGAGCTGGCAGTGCATTTCCTTTGTCTCTAGCAGTTGGACCCTACTTTAACTGGCTCTATGATAGGTTCATAGGTGAATACTAGGATAACTACCCTGAAGGGTCATTTTAAGCCTAAACAATAACCTTAGATTAGAATCAAACCTTGTACTTTGTGCTTATGAGGAAAACACCTTAACATTATGCCAAGCCCTCCATTTGATTGATGTACCATTCTGGTCCTGTACAACTCTATGCAGTCTTCTCTAAAATTGTCATTGTTCTTTGTACAACCATATTTGTCTTTTACTTTTTATAATCTCTGAAGTAATGTAACATTTTAGACTTTGTTTAAGCTTTTAGTTTTGTTATACTGGAATTTGCTTAATACCTTTTTTTGAAATTTTTATCAGTGTATATGTGTTATTGCACTGCAAATTGGTCTATATTATTTCGTCAAAAGACTTTTCCATCAAACACCTCTCCATTGACACAAAACTGTCAAAATTCACTTCCGTAAATCGTGGATTTTTTTCTCAGGGCAATGAAACAATTGCCTCATAGTACAACAGAACACACACTACATTAAATCAAACCCACAAAAATGGAGGGCTGTTCCCCCCACAACCCCCTAACTATATATACCAACTCCAAGATCACACTACAATGGGGAAATGGGCAAAGTTGTGGAGCTGGCCAACTACTTCCTTACCCTGTGAAAAATTTTGCGATTTGCAGAAGTGAATTTCGACGGTTTGGTGTCGATGGAGAGGTGTTCGACTGAAATATCTTTTGACGTAGTAATATAGACCCACAGCAAATATTACTATGGAGCTTTTCAATCCAGCCCTCCACAATAAAAAATAAATAAATAAAAACAAACTCTACCTAGCCAGGGTTTCTTGGTGAACACACTCTATAAGTAAGCTACTAATTTTATGTGAGTGTTTTTTTTTTCTTTTCCATGTAAACTCTCATTATTGATATGGAGTTTGTGTGACTGTCTATTGGCATATAGTTTTTTTACATAGCAGCTTTATTGACATCATATACATTTTATTATAACAAACATCATGTCTGATATTTATCACTCAGGTGGTTGGCCTGGTTTTGATAAGGTTTCATATTTATTATTTTTTTATAAGGTCGGAACAACTGAAAACCTGAGATCGCAATTTAAAATCTTTTTTAATATCATTCTGACATTGACACTTCATGTGCTCTATAAGGCTCTGATGTTGTCAGCCTAGATTTCTACATCCAGGTTATACTAATCATAATGTCTCATTAAGGTAATCCCTATATTACCTCAAAACCTTTCTGGCCTCTTAGTGATGTCATTCTGGTTGTTAAAGATTCTTCTTCTTTGATATTGGCTTCACCCATCTTTTAGAAGGTGCTGTTAAAAGGGATAACTAGACATTTCTTGTCCCTTAAACTCTTCTGCTAATATTGTAACATCTGAGACCCATGGTTGCTGTGTGGATTTCCAGTGCCTTATAATGACTTGTTTTTTGAAACTGCCCATAGTAGGGACACCAGATCCTGCCTGTATTTCATAGCTGATATCCCAGTAACATAGCTGAGAAAGTAATCCATTTTGTTACTTGTATAGCCTTCCTCTAAGCTTTGCACCACTAGTTTATATAAATCCATGTGAAACTTCATTAACTTGACACAGCTCCAAAACATCTGTCTCCAAGACCCTACCTGCCCTTGCTGGCATTGTCCATACCCTTCATCAGCCTTGGTGAACATCTTGCTTAGCCTGTTCAAGGTGTAAAAGTATTTGTGGAGACATTTCCAGATAAATATCTGGATTTTTTCTTGCTTTACTTACTTTTTGTGGTACATTACAAATTCCTTACCACCTTTCTCCAGTCCTGTTATTCCCAATGTATTCTCCCAGTGCGCTATTAATTTCTTCTTGCATAATCATTTACTATTGTATTTAAGCCTTGTACTTCCTACTTATTAATTTATCTTCTCATGCCTCTTCTGGTCTTGTCTCTGTTACTATTGATATCACCTGTAGTTGTTCTGTCTGTTTCCTAGCTGTTTCAAAATCATATTTCTTCAAAATCGACAGGAGGCCCCTCGGTATTTAATCCAATTAGCACTCCATATTCCATAGCTTTCTGTCAGTTTGTTTAGTATTATTTGGCCGCATCCTTGTCTCAAATGTTCCCAGAAATGGATTGAGTTCTTTCTGTTATTCCACTTATTTAATGCACTTGTGTTTACTTGAAAATTTAATGTACTCAGGCCAAGTGGTTTACTTGAAAAGTTGGTCTACTCAGGCCAACTGGTTTAAGCTCAAAGTTTCAAAGTTAGCTGTGCTAACTGTTTATCTATCATATTACCTGGCTTTTTTCTCTCCAAATTTTAATTTTCAGTTTATGCCGTGACCCTCCCAGTGCTAACATGACTATTGTTTTCCAGTTTGTTTTATATGCATTTCTTTTTAAAACACTTTTATTGATTTATCACTTGTAACATATGTAAACTTAAATTTATCTAAAAGTAATCAAACCATATTAACAAACTCACATTTACAAATGTTATGCTTCACATAAATTGTTCTGTACAAAATAATCACTTCAACATTACATAAATCGATCAATTCCTACTCTAAAACATTGTATGCATATGTTGTTCCCACAATTTCCATTTTTCTGTGTAATTCACTCCCACACTTTTCTAAAGATTCCGCTTCCTGTTTTTTTTTTTTATTTCTGTTACAATATTCACTACTTCAAGTATGGTTGGTTTAGACTTCAATTTCCATTTTCTAGTAATTGCTTTTTTCGCAACCAGTAGAATTAAACCTAACAAGGCCTTACTATGTCTAGGCAATTTAGACCCTGTATCCCAGCTCAAAAAAAATAATTTCCTTAGTTAGTCTCATTTGCTTGCATAGCATTCCTGACAGAGTACTTTGTAGGAAAATTTTAAAGTCTAACAACTCATTACACGCCGAAAACATATGCTCTCAGGTACCTCTTTCTTCCCCATTGCTCCCCCCCCCCAATATTTGTCATCTACCTGAGGAAAATTTCTTTGAAATCTGCTTAGGTTATAAAAGTAACTATCGAAGCACCTCCAGGAAAAAAAAAAAACTTATATCTTCTAGACTCTGTTGCATACTTGGGAGCCAAATACCTGTCCCCCATTGTTTCTTGTGAATTGCTTATCTAACCTCTCTTCCTAATCTTTTTAGACCTTCTCTGATTGATTCCTATAGTTATCATGCAATATTTTATATGTCCTTCTAGTTATCCCTTTTAACAGCACCTTCTGTTCTAGATTCAACCAAAAACTCAACCAGTACAGGTCTTTTATTTAGGATTCCCCTATCCCTTTCTCTTTGTGTATACTCTGATATCAATCCCTGACAGGGAAGGCAATCTCTAGCCTGCAATCCAAATGTCTTCTTGACCTCCATTCTATTACCTTTCTGTCTCTAATTATTTATTCCCAATACCTTGGTTCCTTTGCCATCTTCCTCCAGTAAATTACAACACCTTATTTACCCATTCTCTGCACCCCTAATTGCTGTCATCCCTATCAGCAGAATCTCCTTTCTCCATCCCTGTGTCGGCTTAGTTCTAAGTATACTTTCTGCTACTTTATGAATATAATATTCTGTATGACTGTTATACTCCTTTAGGATCTGCATTCAAAATCCCATTCTTTCCTTATTTCTTGACATACCCCCTGCTTCATCATCACCCCTTTCCACTTTGAAATGTAGCTTTCTGCTTATGTTATGTATAAGAGCCTTAACTGTATAGCTCTAAAATATCCATTCAAATCAGGTAATCCTAAACCAGCTTGTTCTATTGGGAGGATCAAATTATGCCACTTAACTTTTACCCTCTTCCCCTACCATATAAAATCCTTCAACTCTTAATATTAATTACTGTCCACCACTTCTCCTCTGGTTGATAAAAATATACATGCCCTGTGTATAAAACTAAAGGGACTAAAACATTTTTACTGCTTGTATCTTGTTATCCGTATCCATAGGGAAGAGCTACCAGTTTCTCAGTTTTGTATTATATTTTATTTAGTCTCTTCCTGTATATTCTTTTCTGCATTAACAATGTCCTTTTTAACCGATACTCCTAAATACTTCACTTTATATAAATATGGGTATTGCTGAACCAATTCATATGTGGGAGCATAGTTTACAGCTATAGCCTTTGTTTTATTTCATTAACTTTATATCCTGACAAAAAAAAAAAAGAACCATCTCAGACTGAAAACATATGCTTCCGCAACACTGAGATGTCTTTTTTCTGGTTTTATCAGGTACAAAATAATACCATCTGCAAGTAAAATGAAATTTTCCTGGATACCATACCAACTATATACTTGAATTTCTGAGTCTCTTATTTTCTTTCCCAAGGGTTCTTACAAACAAACAAGCAAGCAAACAAACAAACAAAGGGTAAAAAGAACAAAAGGACACCCCTGCCTGGTTCCTCTCTCTTCAGACACAGTGTATATATAACTCGTATATCCTTCTAATTAACCTTTTTATTGTATCGAGAAATGCAAATATTTCCATTGCCATACTCATAAAATCCCAGCTTACTCTGTTGAATGTTTTCTCTGCATCAAGACCCACCAACAACATGAGTATTTTCTTACATTCTGCATCCCTCTGAATCAGCATTGTTCTGTTAATGTTGCCAAATGTTTGCCTCCCCTCCACAAAACCACACTGATCCACATCTGTCAATTTTGGTAATACCTTTGCCGTTCTTTTAGCGAAATAAACACTTTATAATTATGGTTTAAAATTGAAATGGGCCTGTATGAAGCTGGATCTTATGGTTCATTAGTGTCTATTACAGCCACTACAGCTTTTTTCTATAATGTTGGTACCTTCTGTCCTTTTAAAATGCTGTTAAACAAAACCTTGCAGATCTTTATCACTTTTGTCTCCTCCCTAGCTTCCAAACGTGGGTCTATATCACTTCAGCAAACCATTACTTCAATGAATGGCATTTCATCAGAAATGCCATTCATCAAATTCCCCTCTTGTTGGGGGCTGCAACCCCCACACCTCCTGCTAATTATATATATACCAACTCCAAGATCACACTACAGTGGGAAAAGGGCAAATTTCCCTCTCCTCACTCTACCGTGATCTCAGTATGAATAGTTCAATGAACAACATGTTCGATTAACTGATTTTTCACTGAACTGATAGGGACCTTCCAAACATCTACTGGAATATCATCTGTTCCTGCAGATTGGTTGTACATTGCCATTTTTATCTCATCTTCTCCTATCTTAACTGTTAATTGATGAGCTTCATCTATCTCTAACCTTGGCATATTTAATATTTAAGTTTCCCATAAATATTTCCAATTGTGCTTTTTCTTGACTTCCCCACTTCTGTGTTTTATACAGATTTTCATGAAATTTCTGAAATTTTTCTAATGCTTCTGCAAGTTCTCTGATTATTTTTCTTGTCATTGGCTCCCAAATTTGGGAGCAACCCTTTCTACCTTCTGTTGCCTAAGTTGTGCAGATGTTTTTGTGCTGGCATTGGTATCAAAAACAGTTGCTTTACAGCAATCTTTCTAAACTCACGCATATTATCCAGTTGCTCCCATATTTTCTCTTTAGCACTCTGTAATTGCACCTCTTCTTGTTCTGTGAGATTCCCCTTATCAATCACAGTTTAACCTTTTACAACCTCTAACTAATTTTTGTTACTTCTTAATCTATCTCTTGCACTTTCATGTTATGTCACTCACTAGCTATAACATCTGAAGTACATTCTATCGTCCCTAATATCTCCCAAATAATTTCCACTACCAAATTTTTAAATTTCTCTCTTTTTATCAGGTAGATATGGGAGCACCAGTGGCTCATCTTTATTTCATTACCCTGTATTTTTATCTTAGTTATTATTGGAGCATGATCTAGAATATTTATTGGTTGTGCCAAAGTTCTCAATTAAATGCACATGTTCCTGTGACATATAAATTCTGTCTAGTCTAGTCCAGTTGTATCTTGAGGGATAACATGCAAATTCCTGTCCAAGTTCCTACTGCTGAATTCAAGTCTTCTATACCAAATATTTTCATAAATGTCTACAATACCACCAAATACATCTTCATAATTGCAAATCAAATTCCAGTTCCCACCTATAAGTAATATTCCCTGTTGAAGGCAAATTATTTCTCCCCAAAAACTTTAAAGCTCCATAATAGCAGTTTTAGGTGGGATGTAATACATGCCAATGTAACCCTCATACCCTGCCAGTAACCTGTTACTCTCACAGATCTGCAATTATTATCATTTTTCCCTTCTCTGTCACTGTTGGAGCTCATCTAGCAATTAATAAAAGTACTCCTCTTTTCCTTTGTTCTTGGTATTCTGCTGAATATCCATCCTGAAATCCTTTATTTATTATATTCACGTGCTCATTTCTTTCCAAATGTGCTTCATGCAGCATTGCTATTTGTACTCTCCATTTCTTAATATAATTAAATATTCTTTCCTTTTTGTCTAAACTTGTGAAGTCATTCACATTCCATGATAATATGGAAAGTGTCATCATTATGATACGAAGTCATTAGTCCTACCTATTTATATATATATATATATATATATATATATATATATATATAAAATTGCTTTTTAAAATGCCTTTTTCCAGCTTTTGTGATACAAAGGTGTCAGGTTGATCCTTTATACTTTTTTTTTTGTCATCAACATTGGAACCTATGTTGCATTGTATAAGACTTCATATTTTAATGAAGACCCTCAAAGAAAAAACAAACACATACCCCAACCCCCATAACCTGTTAACTTAATACAAACACACAAAACTATGTACATCTTCAAATGAAATTTAACTCTCCTAATAAGAACAGAGGCTGTCCCAAATAGACAGGTGCAAACACAGGCTTTAATTAATCTAAAGGTGAGGCTATCTATGCTAAGATGCATGGTATTGTGTGTGCTTCTATTTACACTAAATGGTGTCTTTCTTTTTTATCTTTATCCCCCTACTAGATGTGAAAAACAACTTGCATGCTTTCAAAAAAACATTAACTTTAGCCTTGAAGAAGCTAGTATTCTGAATTTTTATTGCCGTATAATCAGCTTGTCTCTGTGGAAATCTAAGAGAAAAAAATGTAGTCCTCAGCTGCTGGCTACTAAAGACAAGCTGAAACATTTATTGCTAAAAAAACAGCAACAAAAAACTTTCCATTATTTTCAGTGTTCTCTATTTTACTTGTTTCCACTTAAAAGTGCTATTAAATTCAGCCAACGTTCTTAATCCAGGCATTCTCTTATGCAAAAGTAAGAGAAAAACATATAATCTCTACATATGTTATGATATGTGTATTTTACACCCCACCTCAAACACTCCCATATTACAGGCTGTTAGCTTAAACATGCTTTTATCTAGACTTTTATTTCATTGTAATGCCTAAAATTCTTAATACTAAAAAAGACAAAAAGAAAAAAATGCATCTGTTTACATTAGTATCCTTATCACATACAAGAACAACAAAGATGCTTTACTATAAAGCAAGCAGTTTATATCATGAAAAGTTTCATTGAAATAGTCAAGAATAGAAATTGATTTACTTACAGTTACATTTTTCCATCATCTTCCCCTCCCCTCAGTGTCCTTCCAAACATTAATGACATGAAGTGAGGGAAATGCCTTTTAGTTCCCTGCAAGTTTATCAAAACCAAACCAAAATCCACTCTTTCTACTTTTTCTTATCCAGCTGTATTTCACAAATTGTGCTTGGTGCTTTGCAGTCTCACATTTTTTCACTAACTTCCTTATTGATGGTCTTCTTGTTCATCTTCATCTCCCAACTTCAGACTGTGGTTCAGTTCCAAGTTAATCCCAGTTCTTCTAGTCAACTCCTGTGCTTCTCTCTCTCTCTCTTAAGCACTTACTTTGGAACAATAGAAAAGGTTTGGCTGATAAATTCTCTCTTTGTGTGCTTATCAGAAGAATGAGATGAAGTGCCCCTTTCTGCTTTATGGCAAACATTTTGTAGGGCAAACATTTGTATTTCCTCCTTTGCCTGTTCTGCATCAAAAATGACATTGATCCTCAAGGAAAAAATATTCTGAAGACAGCTGGATACAACAGCTTCATTCTCACACATACCTTTCAACATTTTCTGATTGCTGGAATGAATTTGTTTCTCTTCTGCCTGGTGTACAAAGAATAATCATTTTCAACAAATACTTTACTGTGTCCAACTTTTGATAATTTGCCCTTTTGTCACATTTTTGACAGGATCAGCTCTTTCTGCTGGTAGGTTTGCATCTTTACTAATACAGGTCTTTATTGCTTTCTCATGGCTAGATTTGGAGCATACACATGGTGTGCCCTTTCAATTAACAGTTCCTGCTGTGGAATACCAGTCCAATTGCTTATTTGTGCTTTCATAAAATTAATACAGTCTGTTCCTTCTAGTTTCTCTGGTACTACAGACAATCTCAGATTTTCCCTAAGTGCACTGTCCTCTAATTCTATCATTTTTGAAATCTCTCTTTTTGAGCAGTCCTATACTCAGCCAGCCTTTTCTTTATTTTGGCCTCTGATTTTTGCAGTTTTATCAGCTCGTCTGAATACCTGTTTAAAGCTTCTTCCATTTTCCAAGCCTATTGTTATTTGTATTTATATACTCCTTCAGTGTTTCATCTATTTTAATCATCTCTGAGCACATTTGACTTATTGTTTTCCCTCTAGATTTCTGGAAGCTATGTCTCACACCAAAGCTGGAGCTTCAACTGCTTTTTGCCAAATAGCTGCATGATTCCTCCCAGTCAGTTTTTTCTCTTCCCCTTTTGTGGCCGATTTTATTTCAGGCTTTCTTAGTTGTTTCTTTGCTGGCATCCAGGCGGTATGCTTGCTAGCCGGTAACTGAATCTACTAAAAGTGACAGAGTTATCGGCCCTTATCTTTCAGTTATTTTTTCACACTGGTAGAGGTTGGTTAGTATGTAGCCATCTTGGAAAGCCCTTGCCTTAGATGCATTATCCCTTGATTTATACCATAATGTTAACTGTGTTGCCAGATAATAATGAAGATTTGTAGCACCCATGTGTCTGTCTTCTGGGGGGGGGCTAACATAACCTTCCGGTTTAGAAAAACAAAAAATACTAGGAAAACCTGCAGCACAGACTGTCAAAGTACTATAGGTGTATATAGGATAAAGTAAAGTAAAAAATACAGGTGAACTCAAATTTTTTTAATTTTCATGATGTATGATGCATTTTTTACATCATTTTATCCTATATTAGCCTATAGTAGTCTGTGCTGCCAGTTTTCCTGTTTTTTTTTCAGTTCTTTGTGTGTTTTCAGCCATTTTTAGTTTTGTTTTGGATTCAAACCTTCCAGTTTACCTTTGCGCCTCTGTCCTTCCCTTATAAATTTAGAAATTCTTCTTTCTAAAGCTTTTCATTTTTCCTGGGGTAAACAAATGTCTTTGTTGAAGTGACATCCTGACCCCAAGTGCAAAAATTGGAAAAAGGGGTGATGGATGGATGAATAATATAAAAAGGCTAGGCCTACATATGTTACCAGGGGCACTATAAACATTTTTACTGCTTGGATTCTTTGATCCAGATGTAATTTTAGAAACTCCCATCTCTTACTCATTCAATTTACTTTAGTTTGCATCTCATTCCAGGTTTCCATTAGAGATTCTCTGGATTTTCTCATTGTTTTTACCCCAAAATATTTCATTCTGTGGAGCCCCTAAAATATAGGGTGATCTAGCACAAGTTGGTGAGATGGTGCATGGTTAACACTAACAGATTTTTGTTTTTTCGTTGTTTGCTTTATAGCCAGATACTTTTTAAAATTGCTTTAGAATTTCAAACAAGTTTTACCTGCTTCTTATCAGCTAACACTTTATTTCAGATTAATGAATCTATTTCCAAGAGGCTCCAGATACAAAGTGAAAAGTAATGGGGATGGACATCCATGTTTAGTCCCCCTTTGAATTCTAAACTCTGATGTTATCCTTCCATTTGCTTCTGTTCTTGCCCTTGCATCCCAGTACATGTTTTGAAAAACTGTGTTAAATCCTCAGGAAAGCCATTTAATTCTAATATTTTCCAAAGATATGGCTAGTGGACTCAGATAAAAACTATTTCAGGATTCAGGCCCATCATGTCCAGGGGTTTTTTGATTTTCTCTGCTTCTGTGTGTATCCAGCAAAACCAAGAGGATATTGTCAAATGTTTGTCTACCCTGTCAAAACCACACTGTTCTAAATCAATGATATTCAGGAGGAAGTGAACTATTCTATTTGTTAATACTGCAGTAAAAATCTTATAATTAAGGTTTAGCACAGCTATGATCCTATAGGATCTAGGGTGTGAGTGATATTTTCCTTCCTTAGGAACTACAGAGATTACCACTTATCTCCAAGACTGCAATATCATTTTTGTACTCAATATTTTATTGAACAGTCTTCCCCTTCCCTCCTGTTTTCTGCATTTCATTAGGAAGCACATCACTTCTGTTGATTTACCCTTGCATTGTTTACTTATATGAAACTGGTTCTCTTGTTCTGTAACAGGTTTGATTAAACCTTCAGCTTCTTGATTGGAAAGCTTCTTGACCTCTAAATCTGTTAAAATTGCATCTGGTTGGTCATCCCATTTATCATTTGCTTCTTGTTCAGAATACAGTTCCTCATAATAAGTCTGGAATGCCTTCCCAATTTGTGCAGGGTCATTTTCCATTTGTCCTCCTCTAACATCCCTAATTTTTGTTATCTGCCATTCTTTCTTTTGCTATTATAATCTTAATGCTAGTATTTTTTTTTTTTTGCAGCCTCAGGATATCTGGACAGTATCTATGTTTTGTTGCTGCTTGACTTCTTATTATCTCATCCTCCATATATTTTCTCATTTTTTGTTTAACCCTTTTAATTCTTCCTTTATTACCTAGTTGTTGCACTTCCCCCATTTTGTCCAGCTCATTTTTGCCAACCCCTCTTCTTGTTGCAGTATTATCCTTCAGGTATGTTTGCAGCTTACTTTGTTCCTCTCTCATTGTTTTATTATACTGTCTTTCTGCACCCCATAATCCTGTGTCAAGCTCAATAAATGTTCCTTTAAATCTGCTTTCTTATAAAGGTTTGTCCTCCAACAACTTGCTCTCCATTGCTTGGCTAATCTCCTTGTTTTGGGGGTCTGTTAGTCTACACTCCACTACAGCATTCTCAGATATCAATCTGGGATGTGTTCCTAGCTTTTTTTAATAAGTAATCATGCTCCCCAATACATAAAATCTGTCTAACCTAGAGAGATGTCCATACTTTCCAGAAAAAAAGTATACTGTTTATTTTTTGTTTTTTGCCTGAGATCAGATCACCTGTATGTTTTTATGCACATCTTGAATTGTGGGTCTCTGGTGTTACCACCCTTAAAAAATGCATGCCAAAACTGGAAACACTCCACATGGAAAATTATTTAGCTGCATTTAATCCAAGATTTAAAAGGTAAGTGCTTTCATTTTACTTCTGTAAAACTTCATCAGATAATTTTATTCAAAACAACAGAGTTTCAATAGTATAAAAAATGTCACAGCTTACTTACAAAATTTTAAAGAGACAACAGCACATTACACATAAAATAAATACAATAAATATAACAATACATTGTCAGATTTCCCACCCATCAAATCCAAAAAAAAAATTCCCATAGCAACTAAATAATAATAAATATTCCTAAAAAAGAAATTTAGTTAAATAAATAAATACATACAATGAATACAATTTCAAATTCTTTATCTTTCAAGGGGTTTTAATTTTAATAGTGGTGCCACAATAATACTATCATTAATTCCTGGCCAATTATATGCATTGAGCAACAACTGCCAATGCAACTCTTGTTTATCAAGTAAAATGGACCACGGACCCCCCCCTGGGAGTTTCTTACCACTTTTTCCAACACCAGGAACTTGAAATAGTGACCTGGATTTCCTCCTGTATGTCTCCAAAGTGCATTCATCCTTTTTTCTTTTCTAATATCGTACATATGTTTGTACACACAGTCACAAAGTCTTCGTTCCATTTTCCCCACATAAAAGCTTTGGCAACATTGACAGATCGCTGCATATATCAAACCCACTTATCGCAATTACATTTTCCTTTTACAGTGACCATAATATTATTAATAAACCCCTAATCACAAACTAAAATATGCTTACATAAATTACAGCTACTACATGCTTTCATATTTTAATACTGGACTTTGTTAGGGATATAGGAGGATTCAAGCATGATTTTAAGATTAAACCCCTTCCTGTACACTATTATCGGTGCTAATCTCTGTTTATTAAAAACATTAGCATTTTCCTTTAAAAGTTCCTAATTCATGGTTAAAATCCCTTTAATGATGTTACTGCACAAATTAAACCTCATAATGAAAGCCTTTGTGTAGCAATTACCAAGCTTTGTCCCTGCTTCCCCTCTAGCTTCAGTAGGTACAATGTTCATTCGTACTTTGGGGAGAGGTTAGAATTGGTAAAAGATACCGTTTCCCTTTTTAAGTTAACTTCCTGTATCAATTCATTCACTAACAGTTTGGGTTAGCCTCTACTACAAAACATATTACATAATAATTTACGTTCTTCTTGAAATTGCTCATCCAATATTATCATATGGGCTGCTCTTACTAATTGTCCTTTGATAACTGCTCGCTTTTTTGAAAAAGGGTGTGCATTGGAAAAATGCAAAAAAGTATTTGAATATGTTGGTTTCCTATAAATGACTGATACATCTATCTCATTAATAAAATCTTTTATAAGCAAAACATCCAGGTATGCTGCCTGTGTACCTCTAATATTATAAGAAAAAGCCAGGAAATTAGTACTTTCGTTAATATATTTCATAAATGATAAATGTTGTTCCTCGCTGTCCTGCCAAATAATAAAGATGTCATCCAAATAGTGCAGGTACAGCCTAATACTGTTATTAAACTGACTTTCATGCACATAAATATATTCTTATTGCAGCATCATTAGGGGTCCGAATAGAAAGATGAAATGTCAGCAAGCAAATGAGAGTAGTAGTACTGAAATTGAATTCATCCCCAGGTCTTGGTGAGTACCTTCACGAGGTGGACCCCATTTTCACAAAACCTCTCCAAGGTGACATTGATATATAAACTGTATTTATGTAGCATATATCATGGCTAGAAGTAAAACAAAAACAAAAAATATAGCTGGGTGACAAGATCCAGGATAAAAAAGTGCCCAATCCTGGTAGGCGCACTGGTGCCAGGACTGGAAAAGATGACAGTGCAGAATCCTCAAAACACGAAAACAGCACTACAATGGGGTTAGGCCAGGCCCAGGGGGAGGATGCCCCCCCCCATTGTAGAAGGAAGTAGTTGTCCACAAAAATCACAAAAACTGATAGGCCAAAGAAGAGCCATAAAGACAATGAAGTAGACTATTGAGGATAAGAAAGAAATTATGCATTGTTACTACTATGTAAAAAGTCCAGAATTTCCAGACAGAAGATATACAAAATGATTAAGAGAGAAATTAGAGGAAAGAAAAATACTTCCACAAGAAAAATTGTCAGAAGCTTCAAATGATAATTTGCGTTCATTAATACAACAGATTTGTGAAAAACAGTATATAGATCAAGAAACCTTGATCTGTTTGGAAAAAGAAGCATCCGAGGAAGTGTGAAAATATAAACAACAAAAGCAAGAGATATTTGAAAAGTATAAAGAAGAAATATGGACAGAAAGAGAGGTTTGATATGGTGCAATATTTATGCAAAGGAGAAAGCCAAATTAATCAATGTAAAGAAAGTAGTCCCAAAGATATTTGAAGAGAAATACAGGCAAAGGCCTCTGGGTATGGAAAATTTCACAATAAAAAAAATCACAAAGATGGAATGTAGAAAAGAAGATCAGTAAAGTAGAAACTAAAAAAATAGAAGTTGAAGTTATAGAGTGCTTGTGAAGTGAAGGATTTGACGTAGAAGGTTTAACACAGGTTACATCACAGCAGGATGGAGTGAGTCCCCAAAGCAGGGAGAAACAGGAAGATCAGGAAACATCTGAAGAAGAAATATGGACATGGGAGAGAAAAAGAGATTTAATATGGTGTAATATTTATGCAAAGGAGAAAGCAAAACTAACCGATACAAAAAGAGGAGCACCAAAGATATTTGAAGAGAATCGCAGACAAAGGAATCCAGACATGGAAAACTTTACAATACAAAAAATAAGAAGACAAAGAGGAAAAGTAGATAAGGAGATTAGTAATGGAGAAGTTGAAGAAATAGAAACTGAAGTTTCACAGTGAGACTGTGTCACAGGAAGATGCTACAGAACCTTCTGTAGAATGTCCGCAGGAATTGGAAGACAAGGGATGTGCCCTCAGTTTGGAAGAAAATGAGCTAAGAGAAGAATTGCTTGATTTAATAGACATGGACAGATATATCAAGATCAATGAAAGAAAGACTGCAGAAGGTTAATAAAACCCAAAAAGTCAGAAGTCTGATAAAACAAATGAACACAATAATTAGAATTGTTCACAGAGATCTATGCGATATAACAGAAGTAAACAGGATATATTACTGTGTAGCTAAATTAATAACTGATAAAGTTCTACCACAAGAACACAGAGTAGTGAGGGAAAGGAAGGGGAGAAATCAAATACTATCATGGAAATATTGAATAGAGAAAATTCTAAAGCAGTTAAGACAAGAAATGTCACTGTTAGAAGATTATAGAAGAGGGAATAGATCAACAAAATACTAAGAAAGATAGATGTGATAAAAGCAATGTGCAATATTAGAACAGATCAGGATCTATCATGCACTATCGCAGATAACTAACTAAAAATTTCAGCACAGGCTGAAAAACTTAGAAGATACAAAGATAAATATAAAGGAAAAGTACAAAATAAGCAATTTACTGATGACCCAAAAAGGTTTTATAGAGAACAGGGAAATAAGGTAAAAGGAATTGAAAGGCCGCCAAAAAAAGAAGAAATAGATACATTTTGGAGAAATATCTATGAAGATCCTGTGGAACATAACAAAGATGCTAAATGAATAGAAGAAGTAAAAGAAAGAATAAGAAATTTAAAGGTACAGGATATGAAATGGGATGAAGTAACAGCTAGAGAAAATATTAAGATACAACCAAACACCCTAATACTGGGTGATTTCAACTACCCTGCCATTAACTGGGAAAACTACTCGTGTACCAACAACTTTGCTCAACAGTTCTTGGAATTCATAAATGCCAATGCCCTGGATCAACTAATCCATAGTCCCACCAGGGGCTCCAATATCTTAGACCTGGTCATTACCAACATGGGAAATCGATGTTCCACACCTATGGTCACCCCCTCGTTGGTCAGGTCAGACCATAAGCTAATCATCCTTAACATCCACATCCCACCCCCCCACCCACCAGTAAGGAAACCTCCATAAAAAACTTCTCCAAAGCCAACTTCATGCTACTCAAATCAGAAGTGACAAACTTCATGACACCCATGCAGACAGGAACTGAAAGTTCGACTGCTGAGTCTTACACTAAGGCACTGTACAAGCACATCCACTCATGTATGAATTGTGCCATCCCAAATAGAACCAAGATGCTCTCCTCCAAAAAAAAGGAAGCCAATCTGCTGGTCTCCTGCCATAAACAAACTTTACAACAAAAGGAAGAAACTGTTGCAGAAAAGAGGAAAACCCCAGGATGCAAAAAACTCCCTTACCAGCCTTGGTAAGAAGCTGAAATCCCTCATAAAATCCTCCAAAGCTAGTTCCAAAAATAAAATTGACAAAGATTCCAAAGACACCCACAAGGCATTCTATAACTATGTCAATAATCTAAATGGCAATGGTCAGATCTGCTCTGAGCTACAACAGAATGGCATTAAATATACTTGTCCCAAGGATATTGCCAATATCCTGGCAGATTGATTCAGTGCTAACTTCACCCCCCTCTCACCTCCTAAATGGCCCATCTCATTACCGGACGATTGCCAAATTCCAGTAATAATGACCACACAGGTAAAAAACGCACTCTCCAAAGCTAAGAATACAGCATCCATGGGACCAGATGACATCCTGGGCTGTGTACTACATGAACTACAAAATGAACTGGCACCTCACCTAAGTGTCATGTTTAATCATACCCTCACCTCAGGCTTCATGCCCACTGAGTGGTGCACAGCTACAGTTATCCCACTCCACAAGGGGGGATCCACCTTGGATCCTGGGAACTACTGCCCCATCAGTCTGATGAGCCTAATCTGCAAGGCCATGGAATGTATTATCATATAACTTATAAACAAAGACATTGGCAACCTTCAAACACTGGACCCCACCCAGTTTGGGTTCATGAAGGGCCGATCTTGTCTCCTGAGCCTGATTGACTTCTTTGAATCAGTCTCCAGAGCTGTGGACAAGGGTAAGGCAACCCACACAGCCTATCTGGACCTCACCAAGGCCTTTGACACTATCCCCCACTCTGGAATCATAGATAAACTTACTAAGCTGGGCATTGATCCCTACATCACTCGATGGGTTGCTAACTGGCTTACTGACAAAACCCACACTGTAAAAGTAGCTGACTCCAAATCCGGCTCCAGACAAGTGACACATGGAATACCTCAGGGTTCAGTCCTGGGACCGCTCTTGTTTGGCATCTACTTCTCTGAAGTACAGGCCAATACTAAGGGACTCTGGCTAGCAAAGTTCTCAGATGACTGCAAACTGGGAGCCATTATTGAATCCCCAAATGATGTGGATACTCTACAAAAGGGCCTTACAGAAACAGATGCTTGGTGCCAAAGCCATGGGCTCAAGCTCAATGCCAAGAAATGTATAGTTATCTCCTTTGGGAAAAAACATGTACCCATGAATTACCACATAGGTGGCAGTACACTAAACACTGAAAGTGTGATAGGAGACTTAGGGGCACAGGTGGACAGTTGTCTCACCTTCAATAACCACATCGCCACAACACTCAGGAAATCCATTTATGTGGCACACCTAATCACTAAGGGATTTTCATCCAGAAAAAAGGAGATCATTGTCTCAGCGTACTCATCGCTCATTAGACCCATTATAGAATACAATGTCCCATTTGGTATGTACCTCTCAAGACATCTGCAACAACTGAAAAGGTTGGAGAAATACCTCACTAAAAGAATCACAGGCCTAAAGCAGATGCCCTATGCTGACCGCCTTAAAAAACTCCAGCTATAATCTGTCACATATCGTCTACTCAGAGGTGATCTCCACTTAACATACAAGGCCATGTCAAACCCAGAGCTGTTGGACATGCTACACTTAAAGAAATCCCAATCCCTCAGAGCAAAACGCTCCAGGGATCTAAACCTTATCATCACAATAAACAAAACATGCTGGAGGGATAGGTTCCTGACCCAGACACTCCCCAGACTCTGGAACAGACTGCCCATACATGTCAAGTAGAGTGCCTCTTTGGCCCTCTTCAAAAGGAACCTTGATGATTGGATGGGAGAAAGGAAATTCACCCCGGGGATTATGTCAGTCACTCTGCTAGACAGGGGTCCAGGGAAGTAAATAGTGTGGGAAGACATAGCCAGGGAATTGTTATGGCTAGGCTTGTATAGGCCCTAGGGCCGATAGCCTAGTACCAACCTATGAAACAAAGTTAAGAAAAGCCTCTAATTGGAAAGCCCCAGTACCTAACTTCTGGTTAAAAGTATTAACATCTTTGCACGAAGATTTAGCCATGAGTAAGAATTATTTATATGCACACCCAGAACAAATACCAACCTGGTTAACAACAGGAAAAACAATGCTCCTACTTAAGAGTGAACTTGCAAGCTACCCTAAAAATTATAGACCCATAACTTGCCTTCCGATGACGTATAAACTATAAATTGAAATTGATGCTGACAGAGTTTATAGTCATTTAGAAGAAAACTCAATTATGTCAGTAGAACAAAAGGCCAATAAAAGAAAGTCATATGGAACAAAGGATCATTTGTTGTTAAATAAAGTTATAGTGGAGAACTGTAAAAAGGGGAAGAATCTAAGCATGGCCTGGATTGATTACAAAAAAGCATTAGATAGTATCCCTCATTCATGGATAAAAGAGTGCTTAAAAATGTATAAGATACACCCCACACTGATCAACTACATTACAGTGACCATGAAACAGTGGCAGACCACTTTGTAATTAAACCATGATAAAGGACAAATTGTTATCCCAGGGATAAAAATTCAAAGGGGGATATTCCAATGTGACTCTCTGTCAGTAATTCTGCCTTGCCCATAATCTACTAAACTGTTTACTCAACAGTTTAGGCCATGGCTATAATCTGGCTCCTAGAAAACAACAAAGTGTAAAGACTTCTCACCTTCTCTTTGTCGATGATTTAAAACTGTATAGCTCATCAGATGAAGAACTGAAAGCACAACTGCAAGTTGTCAAAACTTTTTTAGATGATGTAAGAATGTCATTTGGTCTTGATAAATGTACAAAAGCAACCTTTAAAGCAGGAAAACTGCAACGCCAGGAAAACATCAGTTTAGAACAAGAATGTGATATAAAAGAACTTGAGCAAGAAGAAGTCTATAAATATTTGGGAATTGATGAAGGATCATCAATAAAAGATGAACAAATGTGAATAAAACATAGTAAGGAATACTTCAGAAGACTTAAATTAATCCTGAAAACAGCACTGACATCTAGGAACAAAATCTAATCTATAAATCAATTTGCTCTTCCTGTCCTAACTTACAGTTTTGGAGTGATTGACTGGCCCCAAAATGTGTTGGATAGATTAGCTAGGAAAACGAGAAGGATGGTTCATGCTCACCAAATGATTTATAAAATTCACTGTATACCAAGATTACATATTCCCTGTTCTGAAGGAGGGATGGGCCTCCTTGAAATTGATTATATGTACAGATCTGCAATTGTGGGACTCCACACATACTGTATCTGCTGACCTCATAAGACCTAAATGTAGTGAAAGTTTTGAAACATGAGGAGAATAAATCTAAAATGGCTTCTCTGCTTAATCCAGCAGAAGCTTATCGGCATCAAGCAGGAAAGGAAATCAAACCAGAAGTAAATGAAAATCAGGCAGCAACTGAATGTGCCAAAAAAAAAAAACAAAAGAAAGAATATAAGGTGAAGGATCAGATGAGAAGGCAAGAAATGTGGAAAAAGCATAAATATAGTTGCAAGTATAGAAAATGGCTGTAAGAACCTCATGTTAATCAGGAACGAACACAGGAATGGTTAAGGAGAGGCGAATTCAAATCAAGAGATGAAAGATTAATATTGGCGGCCCAAGATAGTGGGCTGTGTACACATTGGTTTATAAAGTCCATTGGTCATGTGGGGGAAACAGACATATGTAGGTATTATAAAACTGAATTGGAAACAGTTGCACACCTTGTTGCTGGTTGCGACATACTAATGGCAGAAGGATTGTATACTGAATGGCATAATAATGTGCCGAGACTGTTGCATTGGGGATTGTGTAAATATTATAGTACTGAAGTGATTGAAAAACACTGGAAATATGAGCCACAAAGCATCACAGAAAATGAAGATGTCTACATCACTTGGGATCATCCATTATCAACAGTTGAAAAGATAGATGCTAGAAAAATGGATATAGTGGTCCAAGAAAAAAGACAAGCGTAGCACTGATCATTGAAATTGCCACACCCAGTGACTGCAGTGTCTTGTGTACAGAGAGACAGAAAGTCATAAAATATCAGGACCTGCAGGCAGAAACAAGAGCAATGTGGAAAAAAGATACTCAGACAGTTCCAATAGTAGTAGGAGGAACGGGTCTTATAAAAAATAATTTACAGCTGTATTTAGATATGTTACCAATACATGTAACTCCATATGAACTGCAGAAGAAGTCATTACTGGGCACATTGGGGGTGCTGTGAAGAGCACTACTGGCTGACATCAAAGACTGAAACAATACTAATTTCATGAACTTTAATCATACCTTGACTTAGGAATGGGGTCCATTCCTATCATGGTATTAGAAACCCAAAAGACTTCGAGAAATTAAAAAAAAAAGCATAACCATGTTTGCAAATAATGAATCAACTGATGAACCCATTGCTACACCCTTTTTTGGAGATAAATACTATCCTCAAATAGTATAAAATTATTTTTAATATAATTTCCAACAGTTCCTCAAAGGCATTTATCCTATCCTGAAACACCTGTTTCCTTACCAAGTAATCCATAAACCATGTTATACCCAAAATATGTGGAATAATGGTATAAAGATCTTTAACATCCACCACAACCAAAATCTCAGTGTTAGCAAACAAATGTAGAAGGTGACACCACTGGAAACTCGTACCTCTGTTGCAGAAACCAAAAAGTCTTCTGTTCTTTCTCAAAATCTTCTTTATTCAAGGGTTAGTGTCAGTGTTATGAGATTCAGGACTGTTAATTTTCTTCAAAAAATGCCACAAATCTTTACATAAATTAATTTCTTCATTAAGCAGATGTTTTAATTGTATATCTAAGTATTTAGCACAAGCACATGATATACTTCCCTTTCCATCCACAGTAGGATGCATCAGTGGATTTTCAATATTTTTATGTATCTTAGGCACTCCGAATAACTTGGGAAGGATCAGTGAATTAACTGGTAAATAACTGAATTCTTCTATACTTACTCTTCCGTCAATGAACATGTCGCTTATTTGTCCCATTGTTTTATAATAAGCCATAGTCATTTAATTTTTACTGGACATAATGTATGCCTTCCCTTCCAAAGATCTCCTGCATAAATTTAATCTAATCATCGTTACTCATCAGAACTAGCTCACTCCCCTTATCAGGTTAAATTATTCTTATATTGCATCCTTTAATAAATTGAATTTTTTCAAAATCCCATTTTGACATACGATTATGCTTTATGTGTTTCTTCCAAATATCTTTATTTAAACTCATTCTGATATTCAGTTCACATATTTTTTCATAGATACCTAATAAGAGATGTAAGGGTGGGTTAAAGATGCTAGAAAGGTTTACCTTTATAACTGTAATTTGTAGAAGGGCGAACTGCACATACCCGAAAGGCAGTCTGCAAGATATACAAATGCCGAACGGAAAAAGGTGCAAATGTGCAATGAGTGAATGCACAGTGAGATTCGCTCATTGGACATTTGACGTTCAGGGGTGAATTGCACTCTAGTGGGGATCGGGAAATGGTTCCTTTCCCCACTGTAGTACGATCTCGGAGTTAGAATAATAAAGTAGGGGGGTGTTTGATTTGCTGTTTTTCGAACATGTAGGTGTGTCATTGTTAGTTTTGTGGATTAGAGTTGCTCATATGAGCACTCGCCCTTCTGCAAATCGCAGTTATAAAGGTAAACAGATAGAAATTCTCAATGCATCTTTAATAACAGCATTAGACTTATCATCACACATAATTCGCAGACTGAGCTTACGAATATAAAGAGCCATTAGAATGTCTGTGATTTAGACTTTTCTAGCCAGTGTGAAGGTATTACCTTCGCAAGTAAATTGGCATATGTCACATCAGTATCTAAGTCTGTAAAATTATAAATTTTAAAATCACCTTTTGAGTTATAATATTAAAATTAGCAAGACCATGGGAATTATTCACTGTAGTAAGCTCATTTCCCAGTACATTCATGGTTGTCATACTCATAGTGTTAACATCCTCTTCCTGATTACAAAACCTGATAGATTCTGTTAGTTGTAAAAACAAGGCCTGTCCATGTAGAGGGAATCACATTGGTTCCCTCTGTTGAAACCTTGTAAGTTGTTCATTCATAGTCATCATGTTTGTGATGTTAACATCTACTTCCTGTCTCAAAATCTGATCAATTCGATTGATTATGTCAAGGAGGCCTGTCCCTGTGGAAAGAATCTTATTGGTTCCCTCTGTTGAAACCTTGTAAATTGTTGGACCCCCATTGGTTCTTCCGGTGTCTGTCCTTCTGTGATGACCCTCCACTGGACCAGTAATCAATGACTCTCAGTCCTCACTACTGGCAACTATGGGAGGATGTTTACTGGGAGGATAACAGGTGCACACACAGTATTTCCAGATGCAGCTCTCTGCATCAAGTGCAATTTCCCTTAAGAGCACACAGAGAACACAGTCAGTCCAGGGCTGGTTTCTCCCTCTTCCTCCCCACTGGCACAGCTATATAGTTGAGATCTCAGCTGAGTGACCAAGCCAAGACCTCCAGCACCCTCTCTATTCAACCAGTGCTTCATGTCCCTGCCCAAGTAGCTGACACACACACTTTTTGAGGTTTGATTTACATGCACACACACACTCACACACACACACACACACACACACACACACACACACACACACACACACTTGGGAAAGGCTGGCATAGGTTTACTAGCTATGCCCCCTTCTGCCCAGTTTTCACTGTCACCACTCCACAAACTCTTGCCAGCTACCTTAAGGCCCTTAACATAGGGTTTCCAATCTTACAGTGTAATATTAATATTAACATAAATGGTAGTTTGACCAAGAGCAAGGCTATTAGAAATGGCCCACACAGTGTCACAAAATAAATATGCAAGTGCTCTCAAAACGTAAATGTCTCTACACAGATCAGCCACAATGAAAGGTTTAAATATGTTTAATAATAAATAATAAAAGAACAAGACAATACTAAATATATATTTACAGTGACATCAGAGTTCAAAACCACAGGAAATATTTAAAATAATATTGCAGTACAGGTTCACACAAATAAAGAAAAAATAAAATCTAAACTAAGCTTTGCTACATTCCTGACTATCTAAGAGAGTTATATTGTTCCCTAGAAACTTACTTCATTAGAGCAAGGCAGATGTGGTGAATGGTTCTTATTGTTGTCAGGTCCAAGACAGAAAGCTGTCTCACTAAGACACTTCTCAAAATAATATCTAAAATATTACTGCTGGATAGCTTGCAGAATTACATAATTTCTGATCATCTGACTTCTAGTTCCCAGGCCAAACCCCCCCATTGCTGGCAGCTGGTAGCATTTAGCAACTACCTAGAAAAATACTCATGCAAGGACTTTTGCTCAGATCTTTGGCAGATGGTGGAAGTCATGAAACAATTACATTCCTACATGCTTCCAAAGTAGCAATTAGTTCAGCCTAAAGACAATACAGAAAGCTTCCTAGTACAGATGCTGTGTCTCTAGCTGCACCGAAACATCTTTGTGATGTAGCCAATAAAGTCATTTAATTTCAGATATTTTTCTAAAGTTTACTGGACTGAAGTTAACCTCCTGTATTCCAGTTTCTGCTGTCAAAATGTATACATTTAAACAGTTACAATAGTGCATGTACATTTCTGTTCTCTTCCAGTAGGGCACACTGTGGATACATCTTAAAAACAGCACTTTGCAAATACCTTTTCAACACAAACACCTGTACAGAGCAGTTTGATATACACATGGCATACAATTCTAATAAATTTGTAACACAGGCATCTTGTATAAATTAGTTTGATATTTCCAACTGACATATAATTATTTACAAAATTCCAGCTAGCTGTGCTGGCAGTACCTACTTTCTTCATACCTTCAATTGTTGCAAATGTCTGAGCTGGGAAAAATCCTCACCATTTTCCAATATCCTGATATAATTATTGTTGGTATTAAATTCATTCTCCTCAAGGCCAGCATTAATCTAGTTACAATTGTATCGATCTTCATTGGCATAGGGTGTTCGCTGTTCACTCCTCCCCATAAAATTTTTACGACCACAAGTTTGAAATTTTAGTGGGGGAAGATATGCTACTCCATGCAAATAATCCACCCTATCCCTCTCAAGTTTCCTGGCCTTTGT
Source organism: Protopterus annectens (assembly GCF_019279795.1). Taxonomy (NCBI): domain Eukaryota; kingdom Metazoa; phylum Chordata; order Ceratodontiformes; family Protopteridae; genus Protopterus; species Protopterus annectens. Next base: position 247,468,686 of record NC_056742.1, read on the forward strand.
CATTTTTATATTCTGCAATTTTTGTTAGCTACAGGTGAAAATCCTACCATGCACCACCTTATTGTCAGCATAGTTTAGTTCCAGCATGATTTCGTCATTCAAGGTGTTAACCTCGGTTGTTAATTTCTCCATTAACTTAGCATTATGCCTTCTTAAAACCTCCATAAATTCACATCCCTGCCTATCAAAAGTGTAAGGAGCTCTCTGTGGAGGGTGGAGTCCTTTTCCAAACCAGTCGCCATAATCTGAATCCTTAGGGAACACATTTAACTTTAATTGACTCCAGAAAATAGGAGTTTTCAATTTGCAATTTTTTTAAGTTTCAACAGTTTGTAATCCATCTCATTAAGTTTTTCATAAAAACATCAGTGCCACTGTACTGAAGTTCCTGGGAGAAGGTGTAGTTATTCAATAACCAGTCATTCAACATAGGTACTTCACCCAACCAAGGGTGAACCCTCTCTGGGTCAGAAACATTGACCATAGCATTAGATTGTTGTGAAGAAATCTTGCCCTGTAAAATATTGGGGGTATTCTGATAATTTTTAGTAGAAAGCACCATACCTCCACTACCATGAAGAATTTCCTGTTGCTGCTTTAAATTATCCAGCCTCTGTGATAATTGCTGGATAAGTAAGGTGAGATTACCAACTGTCCATTATAAGTTATCCATGCAATTGTTTATCTTTTAAGGGATTTTAACTTTAATAACTTAACTGTGGAGACATCTACAAAACCACAAGACACAATGAAACACTACTTGTAAAACCACAATAAAAACAGAAACGTCGCTGTAAGCAAGATCACGGTTCCACAAATAGCATGAAACTGTCAGCTATATTAAAAAAGACTTTATTCCACAGTGATAATAAAAAACTGGTTGAGGGCTTTCATCTACAGATAGTAGACTTCCTCAGAACACCATACAATTAAAATAGTTGGGTTTAAATACATGAATTCCTCCAATCAGATTACATAATTAATTATAATGGTTAACCATTTAAAGTGCTCAGTGCAATAATAACTAATGTGTACATTTCTCCTAATACAATACTCCTAAAATCCAATAAAATTTGCTTATTTATAAAAAAATGCATCTAATGCAAATCCTTTCTCTCTAATTTATTTTTGCTTCTAATACTGGTTTGATGGAAATACTGTCATCAATACCAGGATAAACAGTTGCATTTAATAATATCTGCCATTTTATCTCCTTCTCACCCAGTTTTAACTTTATATTTCCACCCCTAGGGTTTGCCTTTATCTGCTCTAAAATGGCAAACTTAAAACTGTCACAACTTGGGCTTCCAGCTAAATGTCTATACAATGCATTTTTGGTGTCTTTCTTACTTATGCAATAAAAGTGGTCATAAATCCGGTTCCTTAAACATCTGTCGGTTTTTCCCACGTAGAAACAAGGACATCTGACACATTTACCCAGATATATCACGTGTTTGGTTCAACAGTTACCTTTCTTTAATCTAATCTCAGTGCGGTTGACATCCCCCAATGTTAAACTCCTGTCTTCCAGTATAGCAAAACATTGGCTAGTGAGTATCTTAAGTTCACACACAGCTTTAGTAAAGTCAGAATTTCATATTTGGTTACATATATTTATTCAGCCCCAGCAGGGTTTAAATCTAAGATCTATAGGAAAGATATTTTTAGCAATGCCTAGCTAGACTATTCAAGTTGCCATCCTATGGGTCAGAAGCGGAGCATTTTTAAAGGACAGTGCATCCGTGCAGCATGTATGATGCCTGATTATCACAAAATGGTGCAGGAGTTAAAAAAGATTAGTGAGATGTTTAGAAGACTGGGCTACCCCTCCAGACTTATAACTGACATTAGTAGTTATGTCTAGAAAGAATGGGGCAAAAAATATGTACCCTTATTAGGTGTAGAAAATACTACAAATCTTAATACCTCTAGTGGATTGACTATGAGTGAACCTATTAAAAATTACAAAAGAGCTTGTATAGTACAATATAGTACACAGAGCAAAGATGTTCAAGAAAGTATAGGCAGGAATTGGAATATCCTGAGAAGTGACGCTATGGTATATGAGAAACTAGGGGACAAACCACTATTTGTATTTAAGACAGGTGGGAATTTAAAAGGCAAATTTGAAGGTGAACACACAGTTGATAACATAAAGGGTGTGGTAGGGGGTACTAGTAAGTGTGGAAAATGCAACCAATGTTTTGCTATACTGGAAGACAGGAGTTGCATTAGATGCATTTTTTATAAATAAGCAAATTTTATTGGATTTTAGGAGTATTGTATTAGGAGAAATGTACACATTAGTTATGATTGCACTGAGAACTTTAAATGGTTAACCATTATAATTAATTATGTAATCTGATTGGAGGAATTCATGTATTTAAACCCAGCTATTTTAATTGTATGGTGTTCTGAGGAAGTCTACTATCTGTAGATGAAAGCGCTCAACCAGTTTTTTATTATCACTGTGGAATAAAGTCTTTTTTAATATAGCTGACAGTTTCATGCTATTTGTGGAACCGTGATCTTGCTTACAGCGAAGTTCGTGTTTTTACTGTGGTTTTAACTGCGGAGACATATTGGGGAAAATCCAGGTCACTATTTCAAGTTTTTGGTGTTGGAAAAAGTGGTAAGAAAACCCTGGGGAGGAGGTCCGTGGTCCATTTTCCTTGATAAACATGAGTTGCATTGGCATTTGTTGCTCAATGCATATAATTGGCCTGGACTTAATGATAGCATTACCGTGGCACCACTATTACAGTTAAAACCCCTTGAAAGATAAAGAATTTGAAATTGTATTCATTGTTTGTATTTATTTATTGAACTACTTTCTTTTTTTAGGAATATTTATTATTATTTATTCAATCAATTTCTCAGTCTCTTCCAATAATTGCATACTTATATCTCCTGATCCTACTACTAAACTTCTAGGGGTGACTATAGATAATAACCTAAACTTTGATACCCATATCAGTAATACCATAAAAGCTGTTAACGAGAAACTAGGATCTCTTTACAAAATAAGGCCTTTCCTCTCTCCCTTAGCCAGGGCCGCTATTGCCCTTTCCCATCTCATCTCCACTCTTCTCTATGCTTCATCAATATATACAAACATGTCTAAATATAATCTACACAAACTGGAAACCTCTTATAACAACATTGTCAGATTTGCTACTGCTTCTCCTTTCAAGACTTATCATTGTAACAACCTGAAGCAGTTAGATTGGTTAGAATTTCAGAATCAGATCCACTTTAACCAATTGACTATTGCTCATAAGGTCCTCTACCACCCCACAAATACCCCAATACTCTCTAGCCTTATCACCCAATATAGAAATCTTGACACTTTACAATCATCAAGGAAACTTCATGTTGCTACCTGCAAATCTAACAACATGGCAGGAAGTGCCCTGTTCTCTAATGCAGTGGGCAAAAATTGGAACCAACTCCCTAATGAACTAACATCATTGTCCTCCTTTACACTGTTTAAGAAAAACCTTAAATACTATCTTAAAACACATTGGTTATGTCCCTGCTCTAATCCAAATTAACCCTACCTTGCACCTCTATGTCCTAATGTTGAAACTTTAAGATGTATCTGTAAAACAACTTTGATACCTGAATTTCTATACTACTGTAGATTGTACTGGTTATAAGGGGAATTTTTCTGTTTGTGTTTTATTGTATATTTTTTTCTCAATCATTACTGTTAACCTTTTTGTCTGACAAGCAATCTGTAACTTACTATTATGTTATGTTATGTTCTATTTTTGTTTCTTGTCTCTTATGTGGAGCTTTTCTCCCCAGGCCTCTACTGAAAATGGACATGTATCCAGTTAGACTAGCCCGGTAAACAAATGTAAAATAATAAATTTAGTTGCTGCAGGAATTGTTTTTTGGATTTTAATGGGTAAGAAATCTAACAATGTATTGTTATATTTATTGTATTTATTTTATGTGTAATGTGCTGTTGTGTCCAAAATTTTATAAGTAAGTCGTGTGACTTTTTTGATACTATTTAAACTCTGTTTTTTAATGAAACTATTTGATGAAGTCTTACGGATGTAAAACAAAAGCACTCATCTTTTAAATCCTGGATTAAATACAATTGAATAATTTTCTGTGTGGAGTGTTTCCAGTTTTAGCGTACATTTTTTTTGTTTTATTGGTTTGTAGTTGTGTTATTTGGTTACCACCCTTTTCCTAGGCTCCTCTGTAATATCTTTCTTGTCTGTTACTTTCAGTCAACCCTAGTACTAGCTGGCCTTCGTGAAAAGCCGCAACATCAACTATATCTCTTAGTTCTTTTTCAGGTACCAGGAGCTATATTCACATTTCCCAGTGGGAGATGTTTACCATCACAATTTCCTCTCAATATATACCTTCCTGATTTGTCTATTCGAGTTTCTCCCTGACAAGTATTAATACTCCTCTTCTATTCCTTCAAATGCTTCAGCACAGAAACCCTTTCCTCCACACCTGGATGTAAAACTTTCACACTCATCAGCTTTTAAAGTGACTTTCCTGTAAGAACACTATTGCAAACATGTAGTTTTAAGGTATTTTAGTTCTTTTAACTGTGTTATTTTCCTTGACTAGGCCATTTATGACCCATATTAAAATATTGATGCCCATACTGATATATCATTAAGCCTCCCCCTCTTTTATACTTCAACTTCTTTTCTCCTGACTTTACTTTCTAATCATTTTATTCATGTCAGCCGTTTTGACGTCCTTAAATTGATGTGTTCCCAATATTCAATTAGGTAGGTGTCACTTGAAGCTGTTGCCAAACAAGCAAAAAAAAAAAAAAAAAACACTTAGCTTTATTGTAAGTCAGCAATTACTTTAAAAAAAGATGAACATACCTTCAACTATATACTCTCTCACTTCTACAATCTTCCTTTAAGCTACAAAATACTGCTCTTGTGATGCTTAAGTGCATAGATGTATATGTGTGCTGGTGTCTCACCACAGACACTGTGTTTTTCCTTTTAATTGTATTTATTCAACCCTCTACCTAACCCTTACAGTTTGATTACTTAATTCATTTTCTTTCATTATTTCTTTCTTTCTTAGCTAGTAAGTGCCCTTGAATCTTGCTATTAAATTGACCTAAGTCCTGTCAGTCTGGCTGCCCCCTTGGTTTGCCCTAGTTCAGCTTTTCTGTATTGTTGTTTCAGTTTTCCTACTTTTATATATCCTGTCTTGACTCAGTATAGGACATTTCTACCTTATTTGTTTCTTAACTTTGCTTTTGTCTCAGAACACTTCTTTTTAAGGCTGTCTAGTTTGTTTTCTCCGCGCATTCCTACTCCTGCTAACCACTGTGTAATTTCCATACTTTTTGTAATTTGGCAGGCCTACCATGCCATATCTTGTGCTGTATTTTACAGCTGTCTCTGTGTGTGTGTGTGTGTGTGTGTGTGTGTGTGTGTGTGTGTGTGTGTGTGTGTGTAAGCTATTCAGAAGTACAAAACTTTTGTTTTTATAGCCACCCCCAGCAGAGTAAGTTTGATTCTACCTATTAACTTCTATACTCCTATCTCATCTTATGACAACCATCTTTAGGTGCTCAAGTCCTAAAAGGAGAACTGTACTTTGCAGGTTTATACTGTCTGTAACATGTCTCCTAAGATGTTATTTAGCTAAGTTCCATTTTGAGGCATGAGTGAAAGGTCCTTTTATAATCATTTACCTACCTACCTGTATTAGACAAATGTTTAGCATTACATACAACGTCCATTATATCTCTGGTCAATTACAATTCATCCTTTACCAGTAGCGCATATTTAACTTTGATGCAGCCCCCTTTTTCTTTAGATACTACTGCACTTTATGACTGAATGTTCATGGTTACTGTTTAGTAAAACTTTTATAATGACAGAAAATTTGTCTCTTTCCAAATTTCCATGTGCACAATCACCAAGTCACATAGGTTGTTCTTCGTACAGAAGCTGAAAGTGATTATCGGTAACCAGCAGCTGATTAGTTTCCCTCATCTTTTTTGATTGCAACTCGTCTGCTTTCTGCGTAACAGCCATCTTTTGTCTAAATTCTGGAAACAGTTTGATTGGCATCCTGTTTTCTGGGTATTTATTCTTAGGCATGCTTGAAATATTTGTTATCCAGTCTCCTTCCTCTCTTTCACTTTGCTGTTACACTACTGAGCTGAACCTTTCCAGTTATGCATTAACCACTGCTGTTTTCTGCAATGTCTTTGCACTGTGTGGAAGAAAATCTGTAATGTTACTGGGTAAAGTATTTTAAAGTGGAAATTTAAGTGCTTACAAATCTTGAAAAAGGCAGTAAAGTGGCTTCCTTTTAGTTTATTACAAGTTGTGATCTATGAATATTCATTGACCGCCGATTTGTAGTGCTTTCGCTTTTATACACAGGTGGCTTAATATTTACTCTTTCAGATGAATATTTTGCATCTTCAGTGCTATCTTTTGGGGAAATTAATGTAGCGATGTCATTGCTGTAGTAACTGTGTGTGTGCTCTGTCGATCAGTATATTGTCTTTTGGATCCCAGTCCATTCATTTAACTGCTGCATAACATAGCTTTGGCAATCTTTCCCCTATATACATTCAGGAACATTTGTAATTCTAAGATTTTCCTTCTCTCTCAGTCTTCCATTTCCTGTATCTTGTCTTCTAACTCTTCCTTGGGTGCCTTGAGGTTCATAAGTTTTATTTGCATCCGTTCTTCATCCTTTTTCAGTGTGGTTAAATCATCTGAATGACTTGAAAGGACATATTCTTTTTCTTCTAATCCTTTGCCTGTTTTCTTTATATCATTTTGTAACGCATCTTCTGTTAAGACTATTTCCTCATACAGTTTATTCATGTTTTGTCCCAGCTCTGTCATCTTCACTCCTGCTAGCAGGGTTTCTAATGTGGTCTGACTTTCAGCATGCTTATACTGAGGTCCTTTCCCATTGTTTTTAAAATTTTTGTTTGACTTATTAGATTCCATTTTTTTCTTTTTTTAGGCATCCACTTTAACAGCTCTAGTCACTAAATCTGGTTAACTGATAGGATCCTTTATATATATAGGTATTCCTTTTATAGGGCTGATTTTGCAAATTAATCAGGAAAGAGAGCCTCTTGTGCCATTTATTCACTTAGCACCATAACTGGAAGTTCCTGTGTTGGCATATTTTAATTTGTTATGGACAATGTAGCTTACTGCTTCTGTTGTCTTAGTCTTTCATTTAATGTGTCAGACAATTCTTAGGTTATGTTTGACTTTAACTATGTATTTGAACATATTGGAAATTTAAAAGACATGGGGTGGATTTTAACTTTTCATAGTAGGAGATATATCTGTTTAAAAACTTTGTATCAACTAGTAGACCTATATTTAGTTTTAAAATCTGGCATTTGTTATTAGTTTATAAGCTGCAGCTTTATATCACGTCTTTTGCAGTGAAAATTGAAATTAATGGAAATAAAACATCTAACTATAAATTGTTAGAAAAAGTTTAATATTCTAGAATCTACATCCTGGATTACTGAAGATATCTTTTTTATGGCATATCATACTGTATACATACTTAGAACACTTGCATTTTTAGTATATAAATTTTGTCATATTCTGTTATGAAATGGCCTTTTGAGAGTGCTGTTTATTACAGTATGCCCATAGAAGCTTTCTTTATCAGTGGTCATGTCCTACTATTTGTACTGTTAAGACTTTTACAGTCATAGTTTGTCCTGCGTGAAATATATCTGACTACCTTTTTCTAAGTTGCTGCCTTGTACCCTCCTACTTGAAATCTGTCACTAGTTCTGTATGTTATCATATGATATGATTTACTGCTGCAGTGGACCCTCCACATTGAAGATACCACGATAATAGCAGCAGAGCTGCAAGTGTAGATCAATATACCAGTAAAGCTACCTCCCTCCAGTTCTTTACTGATTATAGCAAATAATTGTCATTTCTGCACAATAAGTTTCTGAAAAATTAAGAACTTATTGACATTATACCTAATTCATTTATACAGCTATTATTTTATTTGGTGTACTGTCAAATAATAAATATTTTGTACAAAATAAAGATTCCATTACGTGAAAGGTAAAGTCTGGGTTTCATGTAGATTTAGTACAATGTAATGTTTGAGCAGCATGGAAATGACCATAATGATATGGAAATAAGGAATTCCAGGCAAATGGTGGCATCAAACATGGCAGAACAATTCAAAAACATAGAAAGCAGATTTACTGTGCCACAGTGCAAACCTGTTCTGAACACCAGGGCACTTTAGTGTACAGGGCACATTTTAGGAGCAGCCACAGCTATTGGTAAGCAGTGTGTTTAGTGGTTGCAGTTGGAGGCTATTGCCTGTGACATTGTACATTGGGACAATCTGGGCCATCACAGAAGTTGCCACAACTGCCTTATGGACCAGCAGATAGTTGATTAATACCAGGTGGATAGGGTAATACATGGATTGCCCATCCCAGTGGACAGAAATGTATGTGTGATATTAACCTTGCTACAGGGACCTTTCAGTGAACAGCAGGATACCCATTAGGCACATCTGAGGTATCAGCCTTCAATATTCTAAACAGTTCCTCAACATCTCCTTACAGTGTGTAGAAGAGCATGCCTGGTTCCCTAGGATTGCGGAGGAAAGAACTACCACTATGCAAGTGTCTTGCAGCATTGTTTTCCTGAAGTCCTGGAAGCTGTTGATTGCACATAAATCGGCATTAAGGCCCCAGCTGGTCCACGTGGATTGCAATACATCAGTTGAAAGGGTTTCTCCCCTCAACTACCAGCTGCTGTTTAATGCACAGAGCATTATATATTATATATCTGTGCACCACCTTGACAGTCCCCATGATTTATACATAATGCAAACGTCTAACATATACCACTGGTTTGTGTGGTTTGTGTATGAGGGACTTCATATCAATCAACTATTTGTTAAGTGCACACAGGCAGATTAACCACATACCATGCAAGCAGGGAGCAGGCCTCAGATAATGATGTGACTATAGTGGTGTGTTGCAGGTAATGTTGGCTATGCTTTGGAGCCATGGACGATGACCTCCCAGGGCATGTAATGTCACTGACTGCGAGTTTGGACAACTGAATGCATTCTAATGCTACCTGCTACCTTGACAACTCAAGCAAGGTGCTGCAGTATGTATCAGACACCTTCAACAAAATTTTACATTGTGTGCTACATTGTATAATATGACACTGTGTAAACAGCTATAGCAGCAGAGAAACATCTCAGCAGGGCAAAGCATAGTAATAGGAGCAGGCTATAAAGATCAAGGATGAAGAGACAGCAGTGGTATCAGATGTGAGGCAGAGGTGGGCACAATGCATGTGTCTGGTGTACAACTATGAGCCATGACAGAGACAATAATGAATAAAATGATACATTGCATTCAGGATATTCGAGCTTCTAGTGGGTAGTTTTACAATTTGCTGTTGTGCATTGGTGTTAACAAAGTCTAAGTAATGCTGAACATGTCCGTTTTTAGAGGTGTAAGGCTGATAGTCAATGCTTGGGTAATTGAAGTACCTAAAACAGCCTGCTATGGTAAGTATTAATTAGAGAATTCCTTTCATTTTGATATTTGTATAATTTTGGTAAGCTGTATTTTTTTGGTGAGTTACTTTTTGGTAATCCCTCATGCAGGCCTGAAAACCCTTTTTAGTTGTAGATCCTGTATGGACATTATTGTTCTAGGCATTTAATCTGCCTACAAGAATCCTACCTCATATCTTTCTGCCATATCTGTGTGAGTTTCATAAGCAAGACCTCACGGAACCAAGAAACGTCTCTCCTTCCTCAACAGGTGCAGAAAAAGCTGAAGGTCCTAATACAAATGTCCACCTTGGCAATGAATCAGTCATCCACAAGTGAAGGTGATACTCATCTACACAAAAAGAGCTAAAGAAAAGAGCACCACTACAGGGGATTTGTCAAAGTTGTGAGTGTCATCAGCACAGAGTCCACCAAGGAACAGAAGTCCACTATTTCAGCACTTGGCAGATTGAGGAAACTGTGAACCAAAAGGCAGTTAGTCCGCAAGCCCAGTGCCTGTTTTACCAACTGGTCTCTAACCCCTCAGGAGGCAGACATACCAACATTTCCTAGCACATCCCTCCAGACCTTATTACATGGGACAAGGATGCCAGAATTTAATGCCACAGAAGCAGAAGTGCCAGAGCCTGATGCTGACAACTGCATTAAAATATTAGCTCTGACTGGGAATCAGGTGATTTCCCTTCCCACTGTCAATTAATAGTAATCATCCTGGTGATCAATTGTCAGAATGCTGCATCTCCTTCAAGAGTGTGTATGCAGCTAAGATGAACTCTTCTGCAGTTATGGTTTTTCTAAGGATCTTCTTTTAAATACCAAAACCTCACATGATTGAAGACCAAAACATTGAGACCGGAAAGCCAAAGTCGTTTAATACTGAAACCACACAAAACCGAAGCCCAAAATACTGAACCCAAATGCGCAAACCGCAGGTACAACCCACTTCACCAAAGCAATACCATACAAAATAAAACACAACACTATATACTTCAAAACACAAATGAAAACTATTTACAACATTAAATAACCCCTAACTAACCTTCCCTCAACAAACTGGACTATATAAAATCACAGCACCCGCCAACTATATGCACCAATTCTGGGATCGCACTACAGTGGGGAAAAAGGCATATACTTTTTTCTTACCGTATAGTATGGCACATACATCCTGCAAACTAAGAAAACTCTGGAACAAACCAACCCATCCAAAGCAAAGTTTTTGTGGTGGGCACCTCAGCCATTATGATATTACTGCGCACATAATTCCTATACAAATTTAAAGGGACATACCACATTTATAAACACTAACTATGGCTTTCCTACGGCAAAAGCGATATTAAACCATCAGCACTTTAAATTTCAGTTTTCTGACACTCGTTATTTTGAACTTTCAGTCTTTTAACTGTTGATCTTCTACACTTTCAGTATTTTGAAGTTTTGGCTTTCCACTCTCAATCTTTTCAGCTTTGATCATGTGAGATTTCCATATTTAAAAGGGGATCCCTTTCTAGATATTCTGACTTCCAGTCTTCAAGCATTTACAATGCTACACATCCCACAGGCCCCCGCTACTCCTCCAGCATTCAGAGTCACTTTACCCCAACAGGTCTGCACCATGAAGATTTAAAAAAAGCTTACAGAAGAGCTCTTCTTGCTGTTGCAAGATTTGCAGCCCACAACCAGTCATTTCTCAATTTTGGAAACCCATCCCGCCAAGAGTAAAAGAGGGCTTTCTCCACTTTTCTGAAGAGGAGGAAGATTTAGCTTGTACCTCTCAAATGTTTTCTTCTTCTGAATATTACTATGATGATGGGGAGACTGTTTCTTCAGGTTCTTCTTTGGAAGTCCTGAAAATATCTCATCTGGAAAGAGTAAAGATACCCTTTGGAGAGGTCTTAAATCACACTAGGGAGCACTTCAAACAGGAGTTAGAAGAGATGCTGGAGGCTAAAAGAGACAACCAAATCTATTATGTGTGAATGGACCTAAACCTGCTGCTATGCCACCTGCATTTCAGGACTTTGAAGGTGAATTTATAGCTTCATCCCTGGAGCCATGTGCCCACCACCACCTCTAAATGTCTTGTGGGTTTTATAGGATCTGACAGCTTCAGTACCTGTATAAAAACTGACTGTAGATCCAGCAGTAGTTTACCCAAATGGTGCAAGGGAATCCATGTTGGCTTCAGGCCTCAACACCCACCAAAATGATAAATAGAGTGCTTGCTCAACCACTTTGGTAAGAAAGTTTACACCACTGCACCATGGCCTTCAGAACTATGAACTGCCAAAACCCACAGGGCTAAATATTTGGGGGAGAGGCTGGGGGTGGATCCTTACCAGATGGCATAATGGTTAAGGTCTTCACCTCCCGTGCACAAGGTACAAGGTTTGATCCTGACTTCTGACCAATGCCTGTTTGGAGTTTGCATGTTCTCTCTGTGGGGTACCTCCCACACACCTCTGAAAAGCATGCTGAGTGTTTCCATCTTAAACTCACCAATGAATGGAGCTGTGGGCAGCAGCACAGACTTTTCATGGTGCTTTATAGGGGGAAGAGTTGTACAGACCAACTGCTTTGGGCATTTAATATGGTGGACAGTATCCTCCAAGACAGGAGAACATGGATCAGAGACTGCATGCCATGGCAGGGTTAGCCACTCGATGGTGTAAAATATGGCTCTAGGTGATTTGGTCTTGTTGACTAATGTTGCCAAAATGGGCATGGGTAGTTACGGGTGATAAGTGGGTTGAGGACCTGGCCTAGTCCAACCTATGCCAGGAACCCATGCTAATTGTGAAAGGGGTGTATGTTCCCCTGTTGATCAGTGTGTGCCTGACATAAAGCTCAGCAGACCTGGGTCAATAAGCTACTGGCTGGCCAGTGTCTAGTTGCCCAGTCTGGGTTACCTGGGATATCTCTGTTGAGTGAAAGTTGGATGTAAAACCAATCAACCTGTCAAATATGAAGAGAATTGCTACACTTAATGTAGGTTCACTGACAGGATGCAGCTTGGAAGTGGATGACATGATGATCTGGAGGAGGCTGAACATCCTTTGTCTCCAAGAGACAGGATGGAAGGGCAGTGCAGAAAAGCCACTTGGCTTGAGATCCAGAGTCTACTACTCAGGATGGGGACAGGCTAGAAATGGTTCAGGAACTGTGGTGAGAAAAAGGCTTCAGAAGGCAGTGAGGGATATCTTCAGAATTAATGACAGACTCATGGCAATCAGACTCCAGTGTAATTATAGGGCAGTATTCACATTCTCAGCCTATGCCCCATGGCAGCATTGTGATAATGAGGAAAAGAGTGTATTTAGACAGCAGTTGCAGGACCTACTAGATAAAGCAGGACAACATGAATTGGTGTTGATAATGGGTGACTTGTATGCACATATCTGGACAGACAGAACAGGATATGATGACTGCCTGGGTACACATGAGTGGGGTAACAGGAATAAAGAAGGAGAGACCATTCTAGACTTCTCTCTGGCAAATGGCTTGGTAGTAGCCAACACATGGTTCAGAAAGAGAGATAGTCACAAGATCACATACAAGAGTGGCCAACCTGCAACTCAAGTAGAACTTCCACCTAGTAAGGAAAGGGCACTGGGGTAGAAACAATGATTGCAAAATCATCCCCAGTGAAACAGTCAGCCCACAGCATAAACCACTGGTTTCCTCAGTTAGCTGCAAGCAGTGGCCAGAGAAGGATCTAAGGTCAACAGAGACCAAACTGAAAACTTGGAAGTTGACTGGTGAGAAAGTACAACAGTTCAAGGAATTATTCAGGGCTCTCGCACCCCAAGAAGAGGAGAAAATAGGTGGAGTTGAAGAAGAAAGACAGCATCTGAAAACAGCATGTGTGAGGGCTACAGAGCAGATATGTGGCTGAGCCAGGTATGAAAATAAGGTACATTAACAAAGCTGATGATGGAATGCAGAAGTCCAGGATGTCATCAAAAGAAAGAAGGAGTGCAGGATAAAGTGGGAGAAAAGACCAACCAGGCTAGGAAGGAATACTGGTTGGCTAACAAAGAAGCTAAGAAAGGAGTTGCAATAGCAAAGAATAGGGCATTGGAGGCACTGTACCATCTTCTGAAAAATGACTTAGTAGGTGGCACAAATAAACTATATCAGTGGCACAAAGAAACTATATCAGGTTGCAAGGCAAAGACAGAAAGATAAAGAAGATAGTCAGACACCCTTCATAAGAGATGCTAGCAACAACCTGCTCACCAGTCCACAGGACATCAAAGGCAGATGGAAGGAGTATTTAAAGCATCTTCTGAATGAAGAAAAACCCACAGAAGCTGTACTGCCCCAGAAACAGCCTACGATGAGAGAAGAAGAGGAGCCCACTCTAGAAGAAGTAAGAACAGCACTAAGGAAGACGAAGTCAGGGAAAGCAGCAGGCTCAGATGAGGTCACCTGATAAAGATGCTGGGTGAGATAGGGGAGAAATGCTCCTGAGGGTATGTATAGCCATGTGGAGAGAAAGGTGTATCTCAGATGACTGAAGAATAAGCATACCCATGCCAGAACAAAGGGGGACATCCGCAACTGTGGGAAGTACAGAAGTATCAAACTCCTATCACATTACATGAAAGCTCTGGAGGGTGTTTGATAAACAGATATGCAGAGTAGTAGAATGCAAGATGGGAGATGAGCAGTTCATATTCAGATCAGGATGCAGCTCAATTGATCCGATGTTTGCAGTGAGATAGATAGTTGAGAAGAAGCTAGAGATGAGGAAAGAGTCCAACTGGGCATTCCTAGACTTGGAGAAGGCATATGAGAAGGTCCCAAGAAAGCTGATTTGGCCAGTACTGCGGTGGTTTGAAGTCCCAGAAACATTGGTAGAATTAGTGCAGGCTATGTACAAGGATCCAATGACTCCAGTATGAACAGTGTTTGGCCTCACAGTGGGGTTTCCAATGGGGAGTGGGTGTGCACCACACACCACAGTTCCTCTCTGAAGCCATTGTTGTTCATACTGGTGATGGACTACATTAGTAAATAGGTTGGAAGGGACAGATCAATAAAGTATCTGTATGCAGATGATGTGGCATTACTGGCAATCTCTGAGCAAAAACTTCAGCAAAGGATAGGGAAATGGAATGCAAAATTGAAGGCACATAGGATGAAACTAAGCAAGATAAGACAACGGTAATGGCAGCAAACTGGGGAAATCAGAAGAAGCTGAGAATTGAGATAGAAGGGAAGATAGTGGAACAGGTAAATAGCTCCAGGTATCTGGGAGGGGTGGTTGAGGAGAAGGGAAGTCTAAATGAAGAGGTCAAAGCTAGAATCAGAGGGGCTGCAGCTAACTTGCATGGAGTCTTAGGTGTAGTCTATGACAGAAGAATACCAAAGAAGCTTAAAAGTAAGATGTACAAGACAGTGGTGTGAGCAGTACTACTGTATGGTAATGAAACCTGGGCAGTAAAGGCAGAGCAGATGAGGAAGCTAGAGGTGATGGAAATGAATTGCCTAAGAAGGATTGGTAGGATGCACACTGTGGGACATAAGAAGAAATGAAGACATAAGAGCAGAAGCCAAAATAGCTCCAATTGCAGAAAAGATCAAACAGAACAGATTACGGTGGTTTGGACACATGCAGAAAAGCAGAAGACAATCTGGTGAAGATTTGGGACAGACAAGAAGAAGGTAAGAGGAAGCGAAGATGTCCAGTAAAGAGGTGGCTGGATTGCTTGAAAGAAGATCTGTGACAGTTAGGCATGTGTGTTGAAGAAGGCAGGAGTGTGGCATTAAATTATAAGAGATGGCAATAGTTAACAAATACCCCAACCCCATGTAGAAAATGAGAAAAAGGGGGGCTGGTGATGATGATCCTTAAATAAAAGGAGGACATGGCAGGTGAGACTTCTGCTTAGACCCTGAAGGTGCAGTTCCCAAATGCTGCTGCAGATGAGAGTGCCCTCTTTGGTCCTCCCATACAGAATTTTTTTTCAGGAAGCTTAAGGAGAATGAGAAACCTCTGGAAACAGTGAAGCAGTTATTCCATCCACCTATCCCTTGGTGTACCAAAAACTACATGTTCAAGCAATAGCATTTCTACTATCACTACAGCAGAAGTCAACAGGTGAGACAGCATTAAATATTAAAAAAAAATGGCAGGTCAAAAAATAGGTGAATTCAGAATGGCCATCTGGAAATAGTTCTACAGGATCCTCTGAGCAGTCATTACAACAATAGTTAAATTGATTGTCTTCTCTGCCCCTAACCATATCTGAAAATACCCCCTTCCTAAAGTTCTAAAGGGGGTCACTTATCCTTATTCAGGATCAGTTAGGAGAATATTACCTCATATAGTTGCTAGACATAGTATCTTCAAGATACAGAGTTCAAATAATTCCCCCTCTTATGGGAATGGTACACATGCAAGCAAACCAGATAGAGTTTGCTTTCCCCCTCCTTGTACTGCTTTTGACTCAGTGGACTATAGAATGTGCTTCCCTATAGGAGCATGAGGAATGGTTCTGTTCCATGCACTTCCTAATTCCAAAAATGATGGACCATGGAGGCCTATTCTGGACCTCTTAGAACTGAACCTGTTCTTAAATGTTTCAGAATCCTAACCCTGCAGTTCGTCATAGCAAAGGCTCACTTGTTTTTTTTTTAACATCTTTATTAAATTAGGCACACGTACATTAATATAAAGGAAAACAAATAATATTAACATTTTTTTCCATTTAAATACATTATACATTACATATATGAGTAAAAACGGAGTCTTTTTTTGTGCAAGGGAATCCATGCTGACTTCAGGTCTCAACACCCTCCAAAATGATAGGTAGAGTGTTTGCTCAACCAAACAAACAAAAAAAAAAAACAGTCTGTTTTTACTTGGATACGTCTTTCCCTTGCCTTGCCATCTAAACGTTTTATGTTTGTTATACATTACATATATGTGTTCTTTCTTTATAAGAGCTGTCATTCAGTACAGCATTACATAAATTGCCCAAGCCTGCCTTCTCTTAAACCTCATTCTTCATCCTCCTGAACATTATTCTGCATGTATTGTTCATACTAATTCTATTTATTTCTATGTAATTTGCGCCTTCCCTTTTCTAAAGATCTCACTCCCAGTTCTTTTATTTCTTTTTAAAACAGTCAATAATTCAAATACAGTTGGTTTAGGTTTTGATTCACATTTTCTACTAATTGCTTTTTTGGCCGCCAGTAGACTTAAACCTAATAAGGCCATACCATGTCTAGGCAATTCAGATTCTGGGTCCCAGCTCAAAAAATCTTTTCCTTAGTTACAGCCAGGTGTTCCCCCAATATTTCTGATCTAGCACTATGAAGGGAATTTTTAAAATCTCCCAACTCATTACACTTCTAAAAAACATGTTCCCAGTTACTTCTTTCTTCCCCATCACACCTCTAACATTTGCTGTATATGAGAGGAAAATTATTTGAAGTCTGTTTGCTGTATAAAAATACCTATGCAAACACTTCCAAGTAAAAATACTAAACCATCTGGACTTTGTTGGGAACCATACATATGTCTTCTCATTGCTCCCTTGTAAATTGCTTTTCCGGTGTCTCTTTCCAATCTTTTCTAACCTACTTATTGTGCAGTATTTTGTAGGCCTACTAATGATCCCTTTTTTAACTGCTGCTTCTGTTCTTTTTTTCCCAACAAACATCTTTATTACATTTTCACATATGACATAGTCAATCTTTCATTTATATAAATGAAAAAGGAAAATGACACCACTTTAGTTGCAAACATTATACATCACAGACACCATTGAAACAACTGTAAATGCAAACATTACACATCACTTATAATCCATCCAGTCATTGTCAGTTAAGCATTATATGGCTCATTCAAATCCTGCCTCTTAAACCTTGTTCCTGCTCTGCATATATTATTCCCACAATTCCCATTTTTTTCCTATTTAGTTTGCTCCTTCCCTTTTCTAAAGATCCAAATTCCAGTTGTTTTATCTCTGTTACTATATTTACTACTTCTAGTAAAGTTCATCTAGACTTTGATTTCCATTTTCTAGTAATTACTTTTTTGTCAGCCAGCATAATTAGACTCAGCAAGGCTTTACTGTGTCTAGGCAATTCCGATTCTTTATCATAACTCAAAAAAAATTATTTCCGCAGTCAATCCAATCTTCTCACCCAGCATCTCTGACAGAGCAGTCTGCAGAGAATCCCTAATGTCTGCCAGCTCAGCAGACTCTCAAAAAATATGTTCCCAGCCACCTCTTTCTTGCCTGTCACACCTCCAACATTTGCTATCCACCTGAGGAAAAATTCCTTGGAGTCTAGTTTCGATATAAAAATACCTATGTAAACACTTCCAAAACACTTCCAGGCAAAGATCCTAAATTTTCTAGACTTTGTTGCATATTTGGGAGATATACATATATCCCCCATTGTCTCTTTGTGAATTGCTTATCCAATCTCTCTTCCCAATCCTTTCTACGTTTCTCTGATTGATCTTATAATTATCATGCAATATTTTATATGCTTTACTAATGATTCCTTTTTTAATGGCAGCCTGTGTTCTAGATTCTATTAAAAAACTCTACCAGTGCTGGTCCTTCATTCAGGAATCCCCTATTTCTTTCTCTTTGCCTCTACTCTGATATCAGTCTCTAACCTGCAGTCCAAATAAATTATTGGCCTCTTTCCATTCTATTTTCTTTCCCTTTCTAGTTATTTGCTCCCAGTACCTTGGTTCCTTTGCCAGTTTCCTCCAATAAATTCCAGCCCTTTCTTGCCTATTATCTCTATCCTTGACCACAGTCATCTCTGTTGGCAAAATCTGTTTTGTCCATTTTCGTGCTGGTTTGATTCTTAGAATACTCCCTGCTATTTTAGGAATATAATACTCTGTATGATTTTTGTTGTTCTCCTTAAGTATCTGCATCCAAAATCCTAACTTCTCCTTATTTTTTGAGCTTCCTCCCTGTATCAGCATCATTCCTTTCCACCTTGAATTATCATTTTCTGCTTGTGCTGTGTATAAGAGCCTTAACTGTGTTGCTCTAAAATATCCTCTCCAATTGGATAATCCTAGACCGCCTTGCTCTATTGAAAAAATGAGCTTATCTCACTTGACCCTTGCTGTCTTCCCTTCCCAGGTAAAATCATTCAACTCTTTTTTTTTAATTGCTATCCACAGCTTCTCCTCTGGTTGATTAAAATATGTCTGACCTGTTTATAAGACCAAAGGAATTAAAACATTTTAATGGCTTATATCTCAGTATCCATAGCCATATAACAAAGCTTCCAGTTTCTTCATTTTTGTATTATCTTCTATTTAGTTTCTTCCCACATATCCTTAGCTGCAACAACAGAGTCATTTCTAATCCATACTCCTAAATACTTCATTTTATCATGTCCCCATAAATATGGATATTGGTGGACCAATTTGTGTGTGGGTACATAGTTTACCGCTATTGTCTTTGTCTTAGCTTCATTAATTTTATATCTTGAGAAGAGCTGAAACTGTCTTAAAATGTTCCACAACAATGTAACATGCCTCTGGCCTACCTTACTCATATTCTCAAACTTTCATAGGTTCATAGGTTCATAGGTTCATACTAGGCTATCTGCCCAAGGGCATTTATAAGCCTAGCCCATAGTTATGTGGCTTTCGCCACCCCTTTAGTTTGAATAAAAACTATGCCTATCATTTTTCTGTGCCTCTGTCAAGCAGTGACACTGAAGTAATCCCTGGGGTATATCTGCGATCTCCCATCCATTGGTCAAGATTCCTCTTGAACAAGGTCAGCGAGGTGCTCTGCCTCACATGTATCGGGATTTTGTTCCACAGCATAGGGAGTCTCTGGGTGATGAATCTGTCCCTCCAGCACGCTATTTATAACCGTGTCAAGGTTTAAGTCTCCGCCTTGTGGTTCTGAGGGATCTAGATTTTTTGAGGTGAAGCATATTCATCAAATCTGGGTTTGACATGGCCTTATATGTCAGGCACAGGTCACCTCTGAGTAAGCGGTATGAGACTGAATAAAGCTGGAGTTCTTTCAGTCGGGCAGCATAAGACATATTTTTGAGACCCTTTATCCTTTTGGTGAGGAACTTTTGGGGCCCTACAAGCTGCATCAGGTGCCTGGTCAGCTACAGTCAGAGTGGGGCATTGTACTCAATCATAGGTCTAATGAGTGATGAGTACAGGGGGACGATGACCTCCCTTGATCTAGATGTGAATCCCTTCATGATCAGGTGGGCGATATAGAAGGTTTTCCGAACTACTGTAGCAACATGAGTGTCAAACGAAGACTACTGTCAACTTGGGTCCCCAGATCCCTGATGACTTTTCTGTGCTCAGTGGATTGTCACCTATATGGTAGCTAGGGGTAACCTTGTTTTTCCGGTATGACTATGCATTTTTGGCTTAACTTCAGGCCATGGCTCTGGCACCAGTTATCCATTTCTGTGAGGCCCTTCTGGAGGATATCTGTGTCAGATGTGTTTTCGACTATGGCCAGTTTGCAGTCATCTGCAAACTTTGTCAGCCATAACCCTCCTGTGTTTGCTTGTACTTCAGAAAAG
Organism: Protopterus annectens; assembly: GCF_019279795.1. Taxonomy (NCBI): domain Eukaryota; kingdom Metazoa; phylum Chordata; order Ceratodontiformes; family Protopteridae; genus Protopterus; species Protopterus annectens. The sequence goes on from NC_056742.1 coordinate 247,488,828, forward strand.
TAGATGCCGAACAAGAGTGGACCCAGGACTGAGCCCTGTGGGACACCACTTGTGACAGGCTTTGAGTCTGACATGGCTCCAGCAACTCTGACCCTGTGGGTTCTGTCGCTTAGCCAGTTTGCAACCCATCTTGTGATGTATGGGTATACATTCAAGCTGATGAGTTTTTCGATGATACCTGAGTGGGGTTTTGTGTCAAGGCCTTTGCCAGGTCGAGGTAGGCTGTATGGACTGCCTTTCCTCATCAATGGCCTTGGTGACTGTCTCAAAAGTCAACCAAGTGTAAGAGGCAGGATCTGCCTTTGACAAAGCCAAACTGGGTTGGATCCAAAGTCTGCAAGTTCCCTATGTCTTTATTTATGAGTTCCATTATGATCCTCTCCATGGCTTTGCAGATAAGGCTTGTCAAGCTAATGGGGCGGTAATTTCCAGGGTCTGTGGAGGCACCGCCTTATGAAGTGGGACCACAGTCGCCACTCCTTGGACGTGATCCTGAGGTGAGGCTAAGATTAAACAGCTGTCCTAACTGTGGGTTTAATTCCTCGTTGAGTTCATGAAGCACACAGCCGGGGACACCATCCGTCCCATGGATGCTGTGTTTTTGCCTTAGTGAGGGCAGTTCTCACCTGCGTTGGAGATGTTTGGGGGCTACAATCCTCTGGAATAGATATCTCTCCTTTGGGGGGGGAGTTTGCACTGAACCTGTCAGCCAGTATGTTAGCAATGTGTGTAGGTTCAGTAATTTTCACATCATTTTGAACTAATTCTGAGCATATCTGGGAGTTTCCTCCTAGGTTTCTAACATAGCTAAAGAAGGCCTTATGATTGTCTTTAGAGTCCTTGGCGATTTTTCTCTCAAAATTTGCCTTTGATGATTTTATGAGAGCTCTTAGTTTTTACTTATAATGATCAAAGGTGTCTTACCTTTCAAGGATTTTGCTCTATCTTGTAGTAGCTTCCTCCTTTTGTTGTAGAGCTTGTTTATGGCTGGGGTCCACCAGACTGGACGCTTGCCTTTGGTACAGAGAGTCTTAGTTTTGTTTGGGATTGCCTGATCCATGCAGTCCTGTAGGTGCTGGTAGAAGGCATTTGTAAGTGATTCAGCGGTTTGAGTAATGTTTACCACTGGCTCAGGGGCCTTAAAGGAGACCACACTAGTTTTTAGAAGTGTGAAATCGGCTTTTGAGAAGTTTTTCACTGTGGTCTTTTTTGTTTCAGGTGGGGGCGGGATGAGGACCTCCAGCGAGATTAGTTTATTGTTTGTTTTTCTTATCCATTGTACCCATAATATTGTTTTCCTCTGTAATATTGTTAATTTGTCTCTATTCGTATGTATTTGTATGTCTGTTTGGGGCTTTTCCCCTAGGGTCTCCACTGAAAAAGGGTAATTCTTACCCAGCTGGACCAACCCGGTTAACAAATTCAAATAAATAAATAAATAAATAATGTCCCTTTCTGGTTTTGTCATGTATAAAATAATATCATCTGCCAATAGAGCCAGCTTTTCCTGACTAGCATACCAGTTATATCCTTGACTTTCTGAGTCCCTTATTTTTGCCAATGGTTTTAAATATAATGCAAACAATAAAAGGGAAAGCGGACAATCTTGCCTGGTTCTTCTACTCAAGCAGAAATTATCGGAGAGGACCCCACCCACTTTAATTTTTGCCTCCAATCCCTCATATGTTCTAATCAACCTTATAATTGTATAAGGGAAAGCAAATGCTTCCATTGCACTGCTCATGAAGTCCAAGTTTTTTTTCTGTCAAAAGCTTTCTCTGTATCAAGACCCACCAATAAAAGTGGTATTTTTTATCTTCGGCTCCCTTCTGGATCATCAGTGTTCTGTTAATAATGTCAAGTGTTTCTATCCCCTCTACAAAACCACACTGATCCATATTTGGTATCACTTTTGCCATTCTTTTAGCCATTATAGACATAAACACTTTATAATTATGGTTTAGTAGTATGAAGTTGGATCTGATGGATCTTTACCCTCTTCAGGTGTTACCATTACCACCGTCTTCTTCCATGATGCTGGTACTTCTCCTTCTCTTAAAATACTGTTAAACAAAACCTTACAGATCTTTATCAGTTTTTCCCTCTTAACTTCCAAACTTCCACAGGAATGCCATATATTCCTGGGCACGTTCCTATAGATTAGTTATACACAGCCATTTTTATCTCATCTCTCCCTATCCTAACTGTTAGTAATTGAGCCTCATCTACCTCTAACCTTGGCATATTTAATTCTTCCATAAACATTTCCATTTGTACCTTTTCTTGATTCCCATATTTCTCTGCTTTATACAAACTTTCATAAAATTTCTGAAATATTTCTAATACTTCTACATGGTCTCTTATTATCTTGCTTACTATAGGCTCCCTAAGTTCGGTGATAGCCCTTTCCACTTTCTGTTGCCTGAGTTGTGCTAAAAGTTTTTGTGCTCTAGAATTATTATATAAAAAAAACAGTTGCTTAACAGCAATTTTTCTAAACTCGTGCAAATTATCGAGGTAATCCCTTATTTTCTGTTTAGCTTTTTACAGTTGCTTCTTTTCTTGTTCTAAGAGATTCCCCCCTATTTTGCAATACTTTAAAATTTGTCAAAACCTCTAAATAATTCTTGTTATTGTTTAACCATATCTCCCTTTCTTTTATTTCAGCCCTAGTTTTAAATTACACTTTAATTTTATCCCACTCCCTAGCTATGGTTTCAGAAGAAAATTCTATAATTTCTAGTAGCTCCTGAATTAATTCCAAAACACATTCCTTAAGTTCCTCTTTTCAGCTGATAGGTGGGAAGGTACCAGTGTCTCATTTTTATTTAATTACCTTGCATTTTTATTTTAGTTATTACTGGCACATGATCTGAGATAGTTACTGGGTGCATTTCAAGACATTCAATTAAATGCACACATTCCTGTGAGATATCACATCTATCTAGCCTAGCCCAGTTTTTGTATCGTGGTGAGTAATATGTAAATTCACTCTGAGCTCCTAATACTGAATTCACATCTTCCATACCAAACATTTTCAAAAATGTCTTCAAAAATCTACTACCCTCCTTAGTTATATTTTCCCTTCTAGACCCCCCAGACACATCTTCACTATTGCAAACCAAATCCAAGTCTCCACCTATAAGTAATATTCCTTGCTGAAAGCTGAATATTTCTCTCAGAATTTTCTTAAGCTCGATTGTAGCAGTTTTAGGGGGTCTGTATCATAAGAGCAAAAGTTCAAAAGAACTAATGCTGTTATGATCGAAATGCCAGACATCGAAACATTTTTTCTGGGGTCACAGTGCAGTGAGGATAGGAATATTTGCCCTTTGCTCACTGTAGTGTGACCTCAGAGTTGGAATATATATTTAGTGGGGAGTATAGCATTCAATGTTTGTGCTTTTTTGATGTTTGAGCATTCGTTCTTTTGTACTTTCGCTGTTATGATTTAGACCCATTTTAGGGGGGATGTAAATGTATGCCAGTGTAGTCCTCCCTAACCGGTAACCCCTTAGTATTATGTATCTTCCATTATTATCTTTTTCCTCTTCTATCACTATTGGAGCTCCTCTTGCAATTAATATGAGTACTCCTCTTTTCCTTTGCCCCAGATATTCCACTGAATAACCACCCTGAAAAACCTTTCTTTATCAAATTCACATGTTCAGTTCTTTCCAGACATGTCTCCTGTATAGCTATAGCTATTTGCACTCAATATTTGTAATATAGTTCAGTACTCTTTCTTTTTTATATTTATCTGTAAAGATTATTTAGACATTCAGATTTAAAGGATTTAAAGACATTACAGAAAGCATCGTTTGCTTATATAGTTATTATTGTCTACTTCCAACTTATATGTTACATGCACATATTGTTCGGCAGGTTGGTCTTTTATATGGTTGTTTCTTGTCGCATCATATCCATTTGCACCTATGCCACATCTTACATAACTTTTTGTTTTCTTGAAAGCCCTCAAACAGATTAAACAACCTCCCCAAAACCCTCCTAAAACATATTAACTTAATAATACACAAAAGTATGCACATCTTCAAATATTGAAGTTTTTGCTTCCTAATAAGAACATACGTTCTAAGTTGATAGCTACACAGACAGATTAAAGTTAACCAAAAAAAAAGGTTAGTCATGCTAAGACTCATGGTACAGCCTGTACTATTAGTATGTGCTATTTGATTTTGTATATCTTTATAGCTCTCCCAGTTGAGAGAACACTTGAATGCTTTCTGTAAACACTTTCTCCAAACCAATTCTCTTTCTCAAATTGTCTTCTAATGACATTCTTGAAATTAAATTACTTTATGGGTTAAGCCAAAAAGATATTATCCCACAGTTGTGAAATGAGCTAGAGACACAATTTCTGTGCTAGAAAATAGTTGGTAGATCTTGTAGGAAGAGTGAAATGGTTTTATGGTTTCATGATTTCCAGCAGTTGTATCACATCTGAGTAAAGCTGTATCCGTGTGTATTGTAGCACATAGGTACTAAACCCAGGTAGTTTCTAGTGATGGGCGATATTGCAGGAAACAGAATCAGATGACCAGATGTATGTGATGTCAATGTCATTCTGTGCAGAAATGATGTTTTAATATTAGAGAAAGCTGAAGTCTCAGCAGCATTTTGTATTCTGTCTTGGATCTGACAACAAGGACCACTCACCCAAATCATCTTGTCTCACTTTATTCAGTAAGTAGGAACAATAATTATTTTAGTCAGTTAGGAATAGATAGTGAGACTAGGTAAGTACTGTTTTTCTATAAGTGTGTGAAACTTTCCATTGGTGTTATTTTTAATATTCTCTGGGACTGAAACTGTGGTGTTTACTGTAAATAGATACCTAATATTGTTATGTTCTTTTAGTACTTATTATTAAATACATTTAAACTTCTCACTGTGGATGATCCTTTTAGAAAAATATTTAAGTTTTGAGAGTATTTGTGTAGTTATTTGGTGATAACTCTGGTCACTCCTGAAAGCCTTGCTGCTTGGTCAAATTTACCATTTGTATTAATATTAATTTCACTCAATATAATTAGGTACCCTTTTAAGAGCCTTATAGTAACTGGTGGCAGTGAATATACTTTATACAGTAGAACCTCTGTAAGTTGATCACCCAAAGGACTATAACAAACTGGTCAACAAAAGGAACTAGACCTACTGTACTGATACGTACACATACTTTACTTTCTTGTACAGCTTTTATTAGAGAATATCATACAAAATCATACATAATAAAAACACAATAAAATCATGCATATAGTATTATAAAAAATCAGTACATTTACAGTTTTCTAATGGTTTAATAATTTTTCTGAAAAAGGAGTCAATATTGGCCTGTTTCTTATTCTTATTACAAAGGTAAGTGGAGAAAGCACTCTCAATGCTGACTACACCACTCAGCATACCTGGGCATTTTTCCACAGGAAATGACCTCAACTGCATTATCAGATACCTGACATTCTCTTCTTTTGGAGTGCCTGCAATTTCTGTGTCATGCACACTTGCTTCTTCCACTTCATCAGCTGCTTCATGCACTTTTATGCTGGTCTGTACTTCGGTCAATATTGCTTGGAAAATTGCTTCTAGGTCAGGTTCATTACAAGTTGCCACCTCATCATCCATTGCAACAAAACCTTCAGAATCTACTCCTTCGAATTCTGCCATGGGAGATGGACTGTCTGATGGGGCCAAAACATCATGCTCTTGGGCTGTGACAAATCCAACTTTCTTGAAGCACTTCTGTATAATTTCTGGCTGAACTTTATTCCAAGCCAAACTGATCCACAGGATAGCATCCAGAGCGATAACTGATGCAGCAGATGAAGTTGCTTCCACAGGTGGACCACAGGTTTGTAGTTTAGTAATGATCCACTGCAGGATCTGGGATTGGTAGTGCATTTTAAATGTTTTGATGATGCATTGGTGAAGAGGTTGGATTTTTGAGGTCGTGTTTGGAGGCAGAAATTTCAGTGACACGTTTAGGAGATGATTCACTTGTGGGTGGCCAGGACAGTTGTCTACTGTCAGTAGAATAGACCATTTCTTCTTCTTCTTCATTTCTCAATTGATACCCTTTACCCACTCCTCAAATAGGGCACCAGTCATCCATGTGCATTTGTTTGATCTCCAAGTGATGGGGAGGTCTTCAGGCTTCAGGTTCTTGAATGCACCTGGCTTTGCCGATTTACCAATCACCAAGGCCTTTAGTTTCTCTCCAGCTGAGCTAGTGTAAAGCAGAACTGTGAAATGTTCTTTGGAAAGTTTTCCACTCTTACATTTGTCACCCTTCATGATGAGACTCCTATCAGGTATTGTCTTGAAAAAGATTCTGCACTCAGAGTTAAAGATGTCATCATTTTTGAAGTCTATGGTGACGTTTGGGAACTATTTGATGGACTCTTCCACAACTTTTACTGGAACTTCATTGGATTCACCACACAAGACTTTCTGGGAGATCTCGCATCACAGTTTAAATTTCTCAAGCCAACCACTTGATACTTGGAAATCTGCCACCCTGAATTCCTATCCAAATTTTTTAGCACCTTCTTGGATCATTGGCCCAAAGATTTGGGCGTTAACTGCCCTCATTTGTTTGTACTAGCTTAATGTGGCTTTATTGACTCCATCGAGAGATGTTTTCCTCCTTTTCAACTGTAGGTCTATGCTTTCCTTACCATATCTCTCCAAGTACTTATGTTTACATTTTTGGATGTTGCTAACTGTGGTCTTGCTAACACCAAAATGTTCTGCCATCATTCTTTGGTTGCTGCTTTCCAGAAAATGTAGATCAACCTTTTTTTCAATGTCAGCTCTTTGAGCTCTTCCCTTTGGGCCATTATGTTTTGATTAACTGTAAAATTTTTCAGTCATTGTAGGATGTACCTACAATTCAGACCACTCCTTCATGTTGAAAAAATCTTCAGCTACACTTGGTAAACAATAGGACGTTAGGCCTAATCCAACATGGGGTAATAACAAAACACAAAAAAATAACATACTAAAGAAGAAATAATACAACTAAGCATCAAAGCCCACACCTTTTACCCCTTGATGTAGAGTGGACTAGTCAAGTTATAAAGGGTAAATTAATATTGTGTGTCACAGTTCAAGTGGTCAAGATACAACTGACAGAGGTGGTCAACATAGAGAGGTTCCATTGAGTACATGTGGTGCTTGTCAGCTCTATGAAAATTAGGTCAACTTAAGGAGGTGGTCAATGTAGGGAGGTGGTCATCTATGGAGGTTCTACTGTAGTCTGGGCAAAGTTGGTAGAGTGGGTGTATGTGAAAATTAAATCACAAAGTGTGTGTGTGTGTGTGTGTGTGTGTGTGTGTGTGTGTGTGTGTGTGTGTGTGTGTGTGTGTGTGTGTGTGTGTGTGTGAAAATTAAATCACAAAGTGTGTGTGTGTGTGTGTGTGTGTGTCAGCTACTTAGGGCAGGGACACAAAGCACTGGTTTCACAGAGAGGGTGCTGGAGGATCTGGCTTGGACACTCAGCCGAGGATCTAACCCTACAGCTGTACCAGTGGGGAATCTTACTGGGGACCTGCAGGGAGACAGATAAAGAAATCCAGATGCCAGACTGAGTGTGTTTCTTGTGTGATCTTAAGAGAAATTGTGCTTGATGTAGAGAGGTCTGCATCTGGAAATACTGAGTGTATCCATTTGTATTCCAAGTGCATGTCCCTCTCCAGTGTCAGTGGTAAGGATTCAGGCTCCTTGATTACTGGCCCCAAATAAGTTTCCAGGCTGTTCTTAAAAATAGCTAAGCTAGTGTTTGCTTTAATGCAGTTTGGTAGTCTAGTCTATCAATCAATTGCCATCTCACAGAACCAGTTAGTGCACCTCTCATTCCTACAGAATCTTTTACATAGTTTGTTTGATTCTATTCTGCTTTTTGATAACCCCAAACATTCCCAGGGGTAGTTGTCTCTAAATACTATATATACCTGAATGAAGTCTTATCTTAAATATCTGTATGAGACACTGTACAAGTTCAGATATTTTAGTCTTTCATAATAACTTAAATTTTCACATTCATGGATGCCCTTTGTATATTTCTGCTGTACTCTTTCCAGTTTACTCATGCTTGTTTTCTTATAAGATTTCCATATTGTTATTCCATACTCAAGTTTAGATCTTATGTAACTAACAAACTATAGCTTCATTATTTCTGATTTCCTAGAGTTTATAAATCTTTTTATACAACCTATTGTTCTATAACTATTATTAACCAATTGGTTGATGTAATTAGAAAAAAACTCAATGCTGGATCTGCCCATATGCCCTGGTCCTTAAATGAATCTACAGTTTCAATCAATTTGTGCTGTATTAAATAATCACCTCTCAGTTTATGTCTTCCAAATCTCATAAGCTTAGTTTTTGATGTATTTATTAGCATATTATTCTCCTTTGCCCAAATGGTCAATTTAGTCAAGTTATTTTGCAGATATGCCCTATCTGTGACACATGTAATCAGTTTACCCAATTTAAGTCATCTGCATAGAGACTGTAGTACACATCAGACAAAAAAGATAGATCTGAAAGATACAATGTAAACAAGTATGGGCCTAGGACAGAGCCCTGTGGGACACCCTGACTGTAACCAAGAATTTCACCTGTCCAATTGCTGTATGGTACTTGGCATATCCTATTTGTAAGCCATGCAGCTATCAATCTTATCAAGAGTACATCAACACCTAGTTGTTTAATTTACTGATCAGTGTTTTGTGTATGACCCTATCAAATGCTGAAGTTAAATCTATATATATATATTACATCACAGCACAAGTTTTCATTCATTCATTTCATTCCTAGCCTTTATTATATTGTTATAGAACATTGTGTTACATGTGGTAATCAATCTATTTTCAACATATGCATGCTGATATATGTTTTAAACTCCCAGTCTTTCCAATTCTGACAATAACTTATCCAGTATTACCTTCCCAATTATTTTTCCACAAGATAAAAGTAAACTTAGGGGCCTGTGTGACACTGGGTTTGTCCTACTTACCTTTCCTTTAAAGACAGGTTTAATCAATACATGTCTCCAATCTTGAGGACTCTCCCCATATTTATCTGACATAGTAAATAATAAATATAATAGTACTGTAAGTTCTTGCTGAAGTGTTCTGAGGTCATTATTACTAATTCCATCTCCTCCCTGTGCTTTGTTTGGATCCAATTAGCATAGTTCATTTCCAATATAATCTACTTTGATTTCACTATCTGGGGTTACCTGGATGTCATGAGGATAAGTTATTACCCCCTTTGTGGAGTCAAACTGTTTTGCATAAGATTTTGTAAATATTTCTATAATCTGTTGTGTCTGAGAATAAATTTTAGAATCTGCACAGTTTATCAGTTTGTATGTCTTTACTCCTTCCACATCTTATGTATCTTTAAAATGTTTTCCTATTAAGCTCAATATCTTTATATAAATTTTCTTCAAAATTTTCTTGATCTTGTCTCACACTATGTTTAATTTGTTTGTCCAGGTTATTTCAGTTCTCAAAGTTGTAGTTTGACCTCTTTTCCATTTCTTTTTGTCTCTCACCTTAATTATTTTGTTCTATATGGAAATATGTCCTCTTGACACTTTGTGCCTAGATCCTGATGTTAAACATTTTTTTAATTTTTTTTGCATTCAAACAATTTCTCTTTCAAAACTTTCCACATTCCTTCTGCACATTTTCCACTGAACGCATCACTCAAATTACTTTTACATAGTGACTGTTTTCATTCCATATAATCTGTTATTAATCTTCTGTACATTGGTTTAGATTTCAGTTTGGCAGAATTATCTAGCAACAAATTAACCTCTATAAACCCATGATCACTACAAATTAACTGCATAACACTTGACATGAGGTAACTGTAATTTCTTTAGGAACACAAACAATGTTTAATATGCTTCATCCCCTGGTAGTTTTTTCACAATCTGAAGCAATTGTTGTTCCTGAACATACATTGTGAATAATTCACTTACTGATGTTGTTGAAACAATACTATTCCTGTCTGTTTCTGGTAAATGTAAGTCCCCAGCTGCTACTGTTCTTTCCTCTTGTTTTTATGCAAGAAATGTATGAATTCCTCTAGGTCATCAGCTCTTGACTTTGATGGTCTGCATGTTCCAATAATTGTTATATATTCTAGGGTTGTCTTCATGCTGCTCAGCTGTACACATTTGTGCCTCGTATTTTGGTCTGTTCCTCATAAAAATTGTCTTTTCTGACAAATTGCTTGGATGATTTAAGGATTAAAGTCACTAAATAATAGCATATATTTGAGTTTCAGACTTAAAAAATGCATGCTAACACAGATCCTGTTATTCTAGGTTCAGACTTAAGAAAATGCATGCTAACACAGATCCTGTTATTCTAGGTTCGGACTTAAGAAAATGCATCCTAACACATATCCTGTTATTCTAGCAATGTTCTAAGTTTATAAGGCAATATTTAAAATGTGTCTATTTTTAGGCTTTAGTTCCCCCATTATATTGGGCTATGTCCAGATTTGTTGAGCTTAGAGGTTGATTGGTATGGTTGCCTTTATTGTCACGGTTACACAATCTATAGTATTGGTGTTATCATTGAATATGCAATAATCAGAGGTCTCATAACTGTCTTTAATCCCTACCATAATACCTCCATCTGATTTTTTGTTAGAATGTCTATTACAGTAAAAACATCTATACCCTGACAGAACTGGTTTCCAGTCATTGTTCTTTAACCATGTTTCACAAACAATAACAACATAATTCTTGCAGGAATGTAACACATTTTCCAATAAAAAATATTATTAATGCTCATAGCATTAACAACCATCAGAGATGTGTCAAATTTTGTTATCTGTGAGTTGTTACATTTTTGACCTGGCAAAAATTCTGCCTTGTGTTTCTCAAATATTGCAAAATATCTGGGGCAAAAATTCTCTTCCCTGATCTTGACAAGTGCACACCATCCTAGTGCCTCGACTAACAATATTTTCTGCATTAGTCTCCTCAAAAAATCTTTTAACTCTACATCATATTTAAAGCTACCCTGTCTTTCACTTCTAGCTTTTGGAAAGTCTTTTTTTATTACTCCACATCTTTATGTAACAAAATTTTTCCATGACATGTCCATACCATTCTTTTGTATTTTCTGTCTTACCAATTTAATTCAATTTTTTAATCATTTCATAATATAATTTTATTCTTCATTTCCCACATGTCCCTAATTTTTACCCACATAATCTTTCCTACACAATCCCTTTGATGACAATTTACTTTTATTAATATCAACACATATGCACTGATGCCAGAAAAAACACTGGGTTCTTCAATTCCACCCCCATATTGTTCTTTACAATATAACTTTTCTCTCACAACGGACATAATTCTTGAACCCCGAATTAAGGAAAAAGATCAACTTCTTATAATTCCCTTTCAAACTATGCATGACTCAGTTTTCATAGAATATATGCATGTATCGAATACACATTTTTGAAAATGATAATTCAAAAGTTCTCTAGATATGGATTTTATTTTAACACCATCCAACAAATCCTCTCATTGATTCACAATTATATTGCTGTTTCTAAATATAATCCCCCAAACACTAACTTCAGCTGTTGAAAAATATATTCCTGCACTCTTCTCAGTTTCACCAAACCCTTTACATTTATTTTTAATAATTATTAAACCTACTTTACACATAAATCTTTCTGTTTCTATCCCTGTCTACCTTATCCATCCTTTACCCTTTGCTGTTATTATTAAATCATCTGCATATGCCATATATGTTGGAATTTCAGTCTCTTTTTGAATCATAGCTTCTCCTTCTTTAACTTTATCTTTTTCTTTCTTTCTTTCTTTCTTAATTACTGCATTTGTAACCACTGCAAAAATGGTTCCAGTTAAGGCACATCCTTGCCGTACACCTCTCTTTATTTGAATTTATTTATGAAACCATCCATTTGCTACTACTTTAACAAGTGATTTATCACATACTGACCTTATTATTCCTCCAAATTGCTTATTTAATCCATAACATCCTAACATTTTTAGCATTTTATCTTAATTAATAGAATTGTATGCCTTTTTCTACATCACAAACTGCAATCCTACTATTACTTATGCCATTTTTAATACTGTTCTCTGCTTTACCAATTATTAACAGGCCCTTTGCAATGGCGGATCCAGGAATTTACAGAAGGGGTGGTGCAGTCTTGAAAGTAGATGACGGAAATAGATGGGTGAGATGTAAGGAAGTAGAACACTCACCTATTGAATGGACACACACATGCACACACACCTCTCTCACTTCACTCACCTGCTGAACACACACACACACACACACACACCTCTCTCATCTCACTCACTGAACGGACACACACACACACTAGAGTTACCACCTGTCCCACTTTGCGAGGGACAGTCCCTCTTTGGGCAGTTGTGTCCTGACAAAAAATTTAAAAAATGGCAAATGTCCTGAGATTTTAGGACAAAATTATTTCCTATATTTTATGTAAAAGTTGCATAAAACAGTTATTCTGTATCTAAAATACCTAAATGTTATAAGAAACAGAATAAGCAACTAAAATTCTACAAGAATAAGCTTTTATTTAGGCAAACAAGTTAAGTTCTATCCTTTGTACTGACCGTAGGTATGTGCTGGCCTGTAAAGTCTGATGTCTGTACCGAAAATGTCCCACTTTGGCCATTTGAAAAGGTGGCAACCCTAACACACACACACACACACACACACCTCTCTCATCACACTCACTGAACGGACACACACACACACACACACACACACACACACACACACGCACGCACGCACGCGCACGCACGCACGCACACACACACAAACACACACACATACACCCCTCATCTCACTTACCAACTGAACAGACACAGACAGACAAACATGCACACACACACACTCCTGTCATCTCACTGACCTACTGAATGGACACACACACACAGATACTTCTCTCATCTCACTTACCTATTGAATGGACACACACATACCACTCTCATTTCACTCACCTACTGAATGGACACACACACACACACCTCTCATTTCACTCGCCTACTGAATGGACACTAACACACACACATACCTCTATCATCTCACTCATCTACTGAATAGACACACATACCTCTCTCATCTCGCTCAACTATTGAACAGACAGACACACACACACACACACACACACACACACACACACACACACACACACACACACATTATACTTCTCAACCTCTTTGCGCAAGAAGTCTGAACAAAGCCTGACATAATGGTGGGGCAAAGGCCCAAAAATAGGGACACATTTTAAATATTGCTCTTATAAGCTTAGAAAGTTGATAGAATAACAGGATTTGTGTTAGCATGCATTTTCTGATGGATACAAGTCTGAAACTCAAATGCATGTCATTATTTAATGGCTTTGATCTTTCGATCCTCTTTGTGGTTTCTCAAAAGAAAACGCAATTTTTATGAGAAAGAGACCAAAAATATAAGACAAATAAACTGGACAGTCTGCAAAAAATTTGTACAGTTGAGAGGTATGACACACATACCCCTCTTGTCTCAATCATTCACTGAATGCAGGGACATACACACACACACACACACACACACACACACACACACACACACACACACACACACATACACACCCCTCTTTCATCTCACACACCTACTGAATGGACACACAATACTCTCATATCATACTCACCTTCTGAATGGACAAACAAACACACACTGCTCTCATCTCACTCACCCACTGAACAAACACACATACCTCACTCATCTCAGTACTGAAGGACACACACTTCTCATTTCACTCACCAACTGAAGAGGTCGCTGAATCACGCACAGAGTTTTCTAATCCAGTTCCTCATTTAAATCGAGTGCAAAAGCAGGCCAGTTCCAACATTTAAATCTGTATTTTCATGCGTGTGTCTTTAGTATGACACACGCAAAGATGCACTGCACATATAGTGCATCCCTTAAAGTAGAACAGTGCCTTTTTGGCGGCACATTTTCCGATTTAAACAAAGCATTTTAGAATGTTTTTTCTTTCTTTTTTACAGAAAAAAGTTCTGGTGCCAGTTTGTATTGCGGTTTAAAAGGGGAGGGCACGTGCCCCTCTGCCAAGGCCTAAATTCACCACTGCTTTGTACTTCTTCCTTCTGTTCTGTAAATACCTTCTTCTATTACATTTAAAACTAGTTTTCCATAATCTTTTCTGCAGAATCCTCATAAAAATGTATAATCTGTATTATTTAACATTAATGGTCTCCAATTCAAGATTTAATTTTTGCTACCTTTTTATATATAAACTTTATAGGACAGATTCCAAAAGAAAGATTGCAAATGCAGTTTTAGAATGTATGCTAAAACAAGAACAAATAATTATGTATTCAGCATAGGATAATTACTGACTGTGAGCATGCCCACTGGATTGCAAAATACAATGGGCATACCCAACACAACTTAAATGTGACAAAGTACTTTGCCAACAACTTTCTGAAAGCACTCATCGGAGGCCATGTATGCTTCATTTTAACACCACTATATTCCACAAATTCCTAGAGAATCCTGTGGAGTCTGCAAACTTAACTTAAAAAAAAGCAACTGGTGTTTAATACACTACAGCAGTTGGGGGTACTGTAAGCCATAATAGAGGACAATCTGGAAAGGCATTCTAGAAGGCAGCTAGCTAAGTGCAGGTTACAGTTAAGCCAGTTCTCTTAACAGGAAATAATAAATAGATACAGACTGGACAGAGAGCTGGTGCAGGCTGTGTATAGGACGTGTTCAGCCCACATGTATGCTAACAATCTTTGGGGTAACCCAGTACCCATAGAGATAAAAATGTGCTTGAGTGTATAGGTATATGGGAGATGCTGTAGAAGTGACCCAGACAGCTGCCAGTCACATTCTCATAGAGTTCCTGGTAGCAATGTGCACCAAGGTAAATGAATATATCTATTTCCCAACAACAGCCGTGGAGCCCAGAACTGTCATGCAACAGTTCTGTGCCATAGCCAACTTTCCCATGTCCTTGATGCAATAGACTGTATTCACATCCCAATCAAAACCCCAGCTGTACCTGATGCTGAATGGTATATCCATAGAAAGGGGTGGCCATCAATCATTTCAGGTGGTGTACTCCACAGACAGCCTTATTTCTAATATCATGAAAACACACCCTGGTAGTGTGCATGATGCAGCAATATGGAGGGGAAAGTGCCCTGAGGTCTGCTTACCAACATGGTGAAATACCAGAGGGGGTCCTACTAGGTAAGTACATGACCACGACTATAAAGTAAGCAGTAGCCAGACATTGCCGGAGGAACTAAGATGAACAAATATTCCTTCACATCCCCCTGAAAACAAGTGACTGTGGTTATCAAGTGGAGCGTTGGCTAATGACCCATACAAAGCTTCATCAACCCATGCCAAGGATGCATACAACAGAGCATGCACAGCGACATATAACACCACTGAGTGTGTGTCTGGCATGCTGAAAGCAAGATTCAGATGTCTGACACATACAGGGTGCACTACAATACACACCAGAAAAGGCATTGCAGATGGTCAGTGTGTATACTGTGCTACACAACATGATAACTGCAAAACATGGTGCCTGCCAGCTGCATGTGTAGGTGACATATCCCAAGAATCCCGGATGTCTCATGTTGAGATATCAGAACTGTCATAGGATGATCAGGCGGACACAGGGTTGAGAAGAAATAGGTGTGGGTGATGTGAACATATGTCCTAGCTAAGGCAACACAGCAGCATCTAACACACATCTTTGAGTCATGACAAGTCACACATACAAATGTACACAAACTAAACAGTGAGGTTCATGTGTTGTCTTACAACTGCAGCACAGAACATGACTAATGGAAAGAAACCGTTATTTGTCCACATTGAACATCATAAACAACAGAGGCATATGGAATACCAGTAAGAATATATGCACAACATTCAATAAGGAAACATCTGGATGTATACAGAGGAAACATCACCACAAGAAGTCTCTCTGTGAGGTACATCACCAAAGAGGACCACATAGGCAAATGTGTGACATGCAGTAGGTGTGCACAACAGAAGGTATCATTGGATATGTAAGATATCCTCATATAGATAACTAGCATGGGAAGATAGCCATAAAATAGCTAGTATCACAAAACAATCTACGCCCATACAGTAAACATAATCAAAAAGCAGAGGCTATATAGTAACAATAATGCATCACACATACAGTAGAATGAGTAATTGCAAACATCCCAAGGACTGGCAAAAAATAAAAAAAAGAAAAACACACACAAACAAGCCTCACATCCCATGTCTGACATGGAATAAGTCAATGCTTCTATGCACAGGTTATTGCTGCAACATGACTTAGAGTTAAGAATATGTTCAATCATGCAGAGGATCAATGATAGTGACTGCACAGCAGTCATGGAACATGCAGCAATGATAGGGATAAAGCAACTTAGGTAAATATGGTTTACTATTGAATGTGCGAATGCACTTCGTTCGAACGGCGACCTCATTGACGTGTTTGCACGAACCGAAACTGCGAAAACTGTTCGCTAGCGAACCGAAACCACAAAAACTTCGACGATCGACATTACCGGCTGCGCAACACCTCCACACCCATGCTACCATGGGTCGGATAGGGGCGAGGTTTTGCCGTTCGCACATCTGGGAGTCGGTGTAGTGGCGATCGCAGTTCCGCGTTCGTGCAAGACGAGTCGCACATGTTGGGATCGACATTTCAATAGTAAACCGGTAAATATATGTGTATGGAATCAGTGAGGTAAGATAGCTTTGGGTTAGTACTGTGGTTGGCTATTGGAAAGATGGGAGGGGTTTGTGACTGTAATAAAGGTAGGACCACTAGGTGTCAGTAAAGATCTGCCAACAGTGTTAAGAATGTTGAGTCAGCAGACATCCATTCAATAATAGAATAGGCAGGCTATGCACAACATACATTTCACTGAGAACCATTACCATATGCAAAAGCTTGCTACTGCTTGCTGTGCAAACAGAAGTGACAGTACAGGCAACTTATACATATAACAAAAATCAATATTACAGTAGAACATACATGTCTTTCATTTAGGTTGTGTCAACAAACATTGCATAACTTCAACTTAATAAAACAACCTCTAATGATAACACATAAGACAACATTCCACTTAAAATTATGTACACATTAATGTAATTTACAATAAATCACTTTGTATTACACTCATAGACAGCCTTAGGCATAGGCCAACTAGGTGGCCGACTACGGTGCCGCTCTAGCAGGGATGCTTTTCCAATAAACTGGATGATCTAAATAGACCAGGATGGGGGCACCAAGTGGTGTGGGGGGGGGGCGCTATGGAGACTTTTTGCCCTAGGCACCACTTGACCTAAGGTCGACCCTGGACTTACCTTGTGGATGCATTATGGGAAGTCTGACATAACATTAGCATGCCTGAATGTCATATGACTACATATCTAAACCTGAAGATTTAAATATGTTAATACTATTTCTGGATACACAATGGTGAAAAGCAATAACACATACCTCTCACTCTCTGATTTTCCTCAAGCCTGTGCATATGGTCTATGCACATGGCACAATTCTTGGCACAGTCTTCAGCAGCTACAAGCAAGAAAATAGGAGAGAAAATTTTACAGACAGAGAAAATAAAATAATAATAAAGGCTCTGTGCCATAATGGCCACAACCTATTTGGACAGACAGGCAATACTCTGTGGAGGAATCATATGTGGACAGATCTAACACACAAGATAAATGTTGTGGATGGTCACAATAGATCCAGGGAGGCCTGCTGGTGATGTTGATCTGACATGATCCTCCATGCAGCCAACAGACTTCACTGCTATGAGAAAGTGAGGAACGGCACTGGAGGTGGGTCACCATTTCCTCCCCACATGATAACCAAAACCCCCTCAACTAGACAGAAATTCCTAGAACTACACAATAGAGTCAAAAAGCTAATAAAACAGGACAAATTCAAATACTATCAGTCTGCCCTAGACTCCTCCCAACACAGCCCCAAACAATTCTGGTCCTCCATAAACTCCATCCTCCACCCAGGTAAAGTCAGTATCCCTCCTCCTAACATCCCTCACTTCTCCGAAAATATTGCTACCTCATTCAACACACACTTCACACAAACCATACTATCACTAGCTAAAAACAACCCCCCTTCCCTCCAATCCACACCTTCAACTAGTAATCTCCCCACTGCCTTCTCTTTTTCTCCTGTATCTACCTCCAACATAAAAAAACTCTTAACTAAACTTAAGCCCTCCAAATTAGCAGCAGACAACCTCCCAAGTAATACCTACAAATCGCAGCTGATGCTCTGGCCTACCCAGTATCCATCTTGATTAACCGATCTCTGTCAGAAAGTTACGTTCCCACACTGTGGAACGTATCACATAAAATTCCCCTCCACAAAGGCGGCCCCTCCACAGAACTAACCAATTACTGCCCCGTAGCTATTCTCTCTCCACTCTCCAAAATACTAGAGAGATGCATACACTCTCAGGTCTCAGACTACCTCCTTACTAACAATCTCCTTTCCAGTACTCAGCAAATTTTCCAACCAAACCATAGCACCACCACTGCCTTACTCTCCTTTACTAACACTATCCTTCAGCATAAAAACAATGGCTATCTCTCCTCTGATACTTTCCTAGACCTATCTAAAGCATTTGACATGGTCCCACACAAACAACTCATCTCTGTCCTCAGTAACCTATCTTTCTCTCAATCAGTCACCAACTGGTTTCAGAGTTGCTTGTCTGACCACCAACAATGTGTTGTATGGCAGAATGACATATCTTCCCAACTACCTGTCTCCATAGGGGTTCCCCAAGAATCCATCCTTGGACCCCTACTCTTCTCTGTTTTCACCAATAATCTAGCCTCTGCCACCAAACATGGCACACTCATACAATATGTAGATGACTCAACCATCATCTGCTCAGCCCAGTCCCTACCCAAACTGCAAAAAGTCACACAGAAAGCCTTTTCCTCTGTTGAAACTTGGTTATCCAATGCCCAATTAATACTCAACCCAAACAAAACAAAACTACTCATCTTCCAACCCACCAAACATACTCAAAACAACTCTCACTTTAACATCACAGCAAAAGACAACACCACTATATACCCAACTGAACACACCAAATTGCTAGGAGTGGAAATAGACAATAAACTAAAATTTGACATTCACATATCCATGACCATAAAAAGTCCACAAAAAACTAGGAGCGTTATACAGAAATAAGCAACTTCTCACCAAAGTAGCAAAGATTTCAATAGCAAATTCCCACCTTATCTCCACCCTACTTTATGCCTCTCCAATATATACCAACCTAAGGCAATGCGATCTAAACAATCTAGAGACCTGCTACAACAAAATCACCAAATTTGTCACAGGGGCATCCTACCATAGTCACCACTGTCTCTCACTTGCTGAACTGGGCTGGCTTGAACTCCCTCACCTCCTTCAATGGTATCAACTCTCACTCACCCACAAGCTAGTAAACCATCCACTAAATGTCCCATCCATCCAGAATCTACACCAACCCTATCGCACCACCAGACCACCAAGATCCAGCAACAAAAATCACTTGCAGATCACTAAAGCCAATAACTCTGCTGGTGAAGCACTATTCTCTTGCACCATAGCCAAATTATGGAACTCCCTCCCACCCACAATTACCTCCATACCATCATGCACCCACTTCAAAGCTTTACTAAAAGCACACCTAAAAACATGCTGGCTATACCCTTGCAACTCCCACTCTAATATCACCCACCCCATCCAACCACTACCTTTCTTTCCACCCCACTAACTACCTTGATTATAGCAAGCTCAGATGCTCATAAGCCTAGTACTTATTATACAGCAGGAACTTCTTATTCTAACATTTGTTAATGTATGTTATGTACTTTCCAGATAAAGATTCTAGTTGTCTACTGATGTACTATGTTCTTCATGTGTAAATATGTTTTTAATTAATTGCTATGTAATCCAATGTAACTACTGTCTGTTTATTTTAACTGTTGAGCTTTTCTCCCCGGGCCTCTGCTGAAAATGGACCTATGTCCAGTTGGACACTCCCGGTCAACAAATGTAAATAAATAAATAAATAAATAAATAAATGTACTTCTTGAGTTCTATTGGTTTTGCAATGCTATATAACTGCACTGTGATGGTTTGTTAAACACAACATTGCATACTATTTCCTGTCATTGGTATACTACAGGCCTGTCATACATTTATTGTATTTCTTTTTTTAAGAACAAATTTTATTAATTTAACATACTTACAACATATAGACAGAAAGGAAGAAATTCAGCATCATATACTGTTATACAGTGTTAGGAATACATTCAATCATAAAGGTAATCTTACACAATTAACACATTAAGAGTCTTGGTATTTCAATAGCAACATTTCAAGGCTATCCCACACACTAAAATACTTGGTATGATTTATTGATCTTATTCTGATCACTTCGTTTTCAGTTTTACATAGTATTGCTGTTAAATTTAACAAGTCTTTGAATGTAGGAACTGAATTCAGTTTCCATTTTTTTGTAATAACTTTCTAGCTACTGCCAGGAGAATCCAGAACATTTTTTGTTGTTTTGCTTTTACACATAAAGAAAGTGGACCATTCATTAGTATTATTGAACTAGTTAAATAATTAACAGACCATAACCCATTAAAAACATACTTATCTCTTCCCAATATACATTCAGTTTTTCACAATCTATAAACGTGTGTGCAATCAATTTTTATATCTTTACTACATCTCCAACAGACCATGAGTAGCAAACATTCTACGTATATATTTCCACATAAAAAACTTTCCAGTATAAACTTGAAGAAGTTTGACTAAGTGATTTAAGTAACAAAGTTTTATTCTTACCATCTATTGAGTCACTCAGTCCACTGTTATCTAAAAAGTTCCAGAATGTTGCATCAAAATTAATATTATTTACAGTTAAGTTATATAACTTGGGGAAGCTTCCTTTGTAGGTCAGTTTACCTTCGATGATAGCATTCATATATTCATATAATTGGGGAATAGTGTTCTGTTCTTCACTCATATTATCTAATTTCTTACTGATAGATAATATTAACTGGTTAACAGATTCATCCAATTTATAATCTTTCTTTAAATATTCTGGTGACTTAGCTTTTCCGTTTTCAAAACAATCAGTCCATAATACTAATCCATTCACTTTTAATAAATTCATTTTAACATTGTTCTGGGTTTCCTTAAATCTAGAGTTGTGTGCAATGGGAAAGCACAAAAAAATCCATTTAGATATTAATGGAGCTTTAAAAAAACTATTTTTAACTGTTTTAAGAATTTCATATATGCAGAATGTAAAGATTGAAACAAATTTTATTCCAAGGTAATTTTTTTAACCAGATGAAAGGATTGTTACATATTTCTAATTTATCATGTTTGATAAACTTATAAGAATTTAGTAAAATCTGCTCCTGAATGGTTTTCAATTGACTAGTATAAGTTGCATCCATACAGAGTATAATAGAGTTAAAATTTGCAGCAATAGAGTAACATTCTACATCTCAGAAGCGAATACCACCATACTCCATAATTTCATATGATTTCTATAAGCAATGCTTGGCATTTTGGATACCATAAGAATAAATGTTATATTTTTCCATTTTCTTTAAAAGTCTTTTTGTAAGGTATTAAAGCTATTGAAAGCACTATATATATAATCTTGGATAATATGATTATTTTAATAAGTACTAACCTGTCCTCCAAAGTAAAAAAAAAAAAAAAAAAACATTCATTCATTTTTTAATAAGAACTAAGACTTCTTCAATTATTTAATAATAACTTTACTCACATCTTGCTAGAGTTTAATTCATAAATATTTTATTTCTTTTCCTTCCCAATTATATTTATCTTTATACTTACTATCTAGTAACCCATTTAACACTAAAGTTTCATTTTTATTATTATTACATTTGGCAGCAATACTTCTTGAAACTTTTCAATTTCCTCATCTATTACTTTACTTTATTAATTTAAATCTCCTAAACTTAACACAATATCATTTGCTAAAAGCTGTATTTTAGATTGGCAACCCTTGTTAATTGAGAATCCATCAGTTTGTTTCATTGCTTCTTAAACTATTATCTAAGGGTTAATAACTAATGCAAATAGTGGAGGGGACAAGGAACACCCTTGCTTTGTGCCTTTGTTTAAAGTAGATCCTTGAGAAATGTAAGATCCAATTTTAATATATGTTTTGGAATCTCTATACAGATTTTTTAATATACCAATAATTTGTTCTGGAAATGCAAATGCTTTTAAAGTTTTAAACAAGTATTTCCAATCTACAAAATCAAAACCTCTCTTGATATCTAAGCTAATTAGGACCAATTGCTTGTTCATTCCTTTTGCTCATTCTAAGATAGTTACTACCATTTTTATATTATCATACATTAATGTATTTTCTATAAATCCTGGTTGATCTTAATTAATTTATCTGCTATATCTCTTAATTTTTTAGCAAAGATTGAGGTAAATATTATATAGTCTACATTTAATAATGAAATAGGTCTCTATGAGGAAATTAACTTAATATCCTTTCCTTGTTTAAGTATGAGTGAGATTACAAAAACTTCCATGAGGGAGGAATTATTTTCTCACTCTGAATTATCCTGAAAATGTCAGCCAGTAATTCTAAAACATTTAATAGAAGTAGAGTATAGAATTCTATACTTAAGCCATCTAATCCTGGAGCTTTACCATTTTCCCCCTTTTTAAGCCTCTGTAACTTCGAGTAGGGTAATGGGCTTATTCAACAGAGACATTTGTTTGTCAGTAATATTTTTCTTTAAATACTTGTCAATTTTGTAATCCTCAGTATTAGTATTTTTATTTTTATTATGATCCTCATGGAATTTTATGTCTGAAGTAAGCTTATTAGTGTGAGGATTTCAGATATTATTGATTTGTATATTTTTGCTTAATATCTTACTTATATTGTTAATATACGTAAGCTTTTTAAGTAATTGCTTAACTGTGCAAAATGTTATTTTTTCTAACGCTATCACCACTTTATGCATTAAAACATTTTGATATTCTGTCATTAATTTTGTAATAACTTTAATATTATCTAATTTCTTTGTTTATTGTTCAAACCTTGCTTTGTGTATTTCAACTTGTATTTCTAACAACTCTTTATCCCACTCTTTCATTTTATTGCTAGCCCATCTTCCCATTCTATTTTTAATGTATAATTTTTAGCAGTCCCATAATATGACTTTACTAACCTGACCATTATCATTCAAAGATAAAAAAATCTTGATTTGTTCCTCAAGATAACTCTTAAATTCTTTTAATTTCATCATATAAACTGGGATTCTATAAATAATCTAAAATGTCCTTTTATCCATTAATATATTAATACTTAGTGCATTATGATCAGATAAAGGACAAGGAACAGTTTTAAAACAAATCAATTTATTAAGCAACTCTGTAGAGGCATAAATCCTATCAATTCTAGTTTGTGTTCCATACACATAAGAATAATGAGTGAAGAACAATGACTTATCTTCTGCTTTTACTATTAAATCAACTAAATTATTATTATTAATCCATCTGTTTTATGCTTTAGCTGATGTCAGAATTTTTAGCTTTCTTCTGTTCACTTGTATCTTCTATACTAGATATGCAGCTAAAATCCCCTGATAAAATTAAACTACCCTTCTAAAGACATTGTAGTAAATTTAAGAGATCTTTAGCCACTTTTGCACCTATTCCAAGGATCCAGTAAAGATTAGATAGTGTGCAGGGTTTGCCATTATATTTATTACAAATCTATACATTCCTTTGGTATCATTAATGAATTCCGGGACCTTAAGTGTTACAGTAGATTTTCTGTAAAGTATAGATGTTCCTCTCCTCCTTTTGTTAAAAGAAGCAAATTATAACATTTTGTAATCTACATTATTTAAATATTGTATATCTTTATCTATCAAGTGAGCATTTTGAAAGAATATAATGTTTTTCTATTTAATTATAGATATCTCATTAATAATTTCTGTTTGTCGCCATTATTTAATCCAGTTACATTAATAGATAATAGATTAAAACTATCCATACTGTGCATTTAATTTTTTTTTAAGATAATATGACACATTTATCTACCATATTAATTTAATTGTATCTTCTTCTTCTTTCGGCTATTCCCCGTTAGGGGTCGCCACAGTGGATCATCTGTCCGCTCAAGATTAGCAGTGGAGTTTTATGGTGTCGAGTTGCCAGCCTGGCGCCCAACCTTCCACTGAAGGCGCACACACACACACACACACACACACACACACACACACACACACACACACACACACACACACACACGGGATGTGGAAGGAAACTGAAGCACCCAGAGAAAACCCACGCGACCACATGGAGGACATGCAGAGTCCACACAGAAGGCACCCCAGTCGAGGATCGAACCAGAGAACCTCTTTCTGTGAGGCAACAATGCTAACCGCTGCACTACCGTGGCCACCCCTACCATATTAATTTAATTGTATATAAGACTCTAATGCATTCCTTCAACACCATCTTAAGATTATACATTTTTTGAATTATTCCTTTCTACAAACTAACCCACTAAAACTTATAACAAAAACAATAACACATCTACAACTTTAACTGTATATATTACTAATAAAACACAATCTACCAGGGATACCAAAGTTCCTATTTGCCTATCAAACAGACAAACCACTTCACTATCTCTCTATATACCAATACCTAGAAATTCATCAAAAAACTACCCAAAAGCTACCATGACTTACAAAATAATTCATGTAATATTATATATAAGCTTAAAATAATAAGAGGCTATTAATTTAGTTATATGTTTTGTCATTTAAAGCTATTCTCTCATTACTACATAAAAGTTTAATAATCTTCTATTAATCACAAATATTAAATCTAAAAACAGTGTACTATATACCTATTTATGTAATAGTAGTATAAAATATCCATTAAATATTCATAAATTATTTACTTATTCAACATTATTATAACTAAATATTTAAATAAATAAGTAGAACAAACTGGGAGACGAAGAGATAAAGATATTTGTAAACATACAGGTGACAGGTAATCTTATCATACTAAAAATCGATGCACATATATATTCATCATGCTAAAAGATATACACAGTTTATAGATCTAACAAAAGCTCTGAATTAATTTGAAAGGTACAAGTGTATGAATCTCAAAATTGTGTGACACTTAATATGATAATTATCAAAATATTTAAAAATCCTTTAACTTATTAAACTAATCCATAAAAATATATACATTACTGACATCAAAGAGAATGTCTTGCTATTTCTATGGAGTAAAAATAAATTGCAGTCTGTATTGAATTAAAAAGTTACAATGTGCTTAATTCAAATCCCATTGTCTCTTCCCGAGTTCCAGCATATTGAAAATCTACTTTATAATCTATCAAAATGTATGGACTGATTCAGCAATAAAACAATCAAATGTCAGCTCTGACTTATGAAATGAGTTATTTTAGGTAGTATTAAGGAGTCTAATAACATACAATATGCAAAAAGCTTCAAAGTTCACATGACCAAGCTTGAAATGTCAGCTTTCAGGATATTTCAAATATTTTATATGATTTTCTATGTAAATGATATGAGATTTTGTACATTCATATTTCTGCCATATGCAGATATATGTAATACATATATTTCTTATAAGCAGTTTGCTGTTTGAATATATATATCTGTCTTAAAAGCAGTTTATTTAGAAATATTTTCTATCTTATTTGCCACTAATATTCTGCCTTATTGTATATAACTTGTATTTGTAAAATCTCCCATCAAAGAGCTATTCATAGGTTCATAGGTTCATATGTTTGCACTAGGCTATCGGCCCTAGGGCCTATACAAGCCTAGCCATAACAATTCCCTGGATATTTCTTCCCACAATATTTACTTCCCTGGACCTCTGTCTAGCAGGGCGACTGACATGATCCCCAGGGTGAATTTCCTATCTCCCATCCAGTTGTCAAGGTTCCTTTTGATGAGAGCCAAGGAGGCACTCTGCTTGGCATGTATGAGCAGTCCAGAGTATGGGGAGTATCTGGGTCAGGAACCTATCCCTCCAGCATGTTTTTGTTCATTGTGATGACAAGGTTTAGATCCCTGGAGCATGTGGCTCCGAGGGATTAGGATTTCTTTAAGTGGAGCATGCTCAACAGCTCAGGGTTTGACATGGTCTTGTATGTTAAGCAGAGATCGCCTCTGAGTACATGATATGCCACAGAGTATAGCTGGAGTTTTTTTAGATGGTCAGCATAGGGCATCTGCTTTAGGCCTGTGATTCTTTTAGTGAGGTATTTCTGCGGCCTTTCCAGCTGTTGCGGATATCTTGTGAGGCACATACCAAATGGGGCATTGTACTCTATAATGGGTCTAATGAAGGATGAGTACAGTGGAACAATGACCTCCTTTTTTCTGGATGAAAAGCCCTTAGTGATGAGGTGTGCCACATAGAAGGATTTCCTGACTGTTGTAGCGATATGGTTATTGAAGGTGAGACCACTGTCCACCTGTGTCCCTAAGTCTCTCATCACACTTTCGGTGTTTAGTGTACTGCCACCTATGTGGTAATTCATGGGTACATGTTTTTTCTCAAAGGGGATAACTATACATTTCTTGGCATTAAGCATGAGCCCATGGTTCTGGCACCAAGCTTATCCACATCATTTGGGGATTCAATAATGGCTCCCAGTTTGCAGTCATCTACGAACTTTGTTAGCCAGAGTCCCTTAGTGTTGGCCTGTACTTCAGAGAAGTAGATGCCAAACAAGAGTGGTCCCAGGACTGAACCCTGAGGTACACCACTTGTCACTTGTCTGGAGCTGGATTTGGAGTCGGCTACTTTTACAGTCTGAGTTCTGTCAGTAAGTCAGTTGGCAACCCATTGAGTGACGTTTTATGCCCAGCTTAGTATGTTTATCTATGATTCCAGAGTGGGGAACGGTGTCAAAGGCCTTGGGGAGGTCCAGATAGGCTGTGTGGACCACCTTACCCTCATCCACAGCTCTGAAGACTGATTCAATCATCAGCTCTCTATTAGAGATTACAGTATGTGTATTTATTTCTTAACTTACTTATACTGATACTGCTCTTTTATTAATCTTACATAGTTAAAAAACAAAAGGCAGGGGAAGTCTTCAAAACGAACACCAACAGCACCAATAGTCCAGTAGTCCTTAACGCAAATTTTTATTTGTTTAAAACAGAAAAAAGCGTTTTCGCTACTGTCCCATAGCTTCATCAGAGGTAAAAACAATCAATTGACTCAATTAATGCAAGAGCCTTTTAAATAACATCAACTCTGATTCGTAGGAAGTGACGAAATTAGAACTTTACACTTTCCTCTGCACAACTTTTTTTAAAACAAGAATGATCAACAATAAATACATGTCAAAACTGATTACGTTCACTAAAACATAACACCAGTAAAAATAATAAGAATATGTTCAACAGTGAATTACTAGTCCACATATCCAAAACCTAAAAAGTTTTTCGTACACCAGCTCTACTATGTAGTTGTATGGTGCTACTATAAATCATGTCAAATCCATAAGTGCTGGTGTACGTAAATGCAAGGTAAAACTGTTTAGTATAAACCCTACATCTGTCTACCAACAGTTTAACTCTGTAACAAACATTACTATTAAGGTAATCAACAAACTCATGTAAGTAAGCCAAATCCGCCCGCCACACTAACCAGCAGTCATCTAGATATCGTCGCCAGATATCCATCTCAACCTGATAGATGTTGTGCTGGTTGTCATAAATCATGTACTCTTCAAAGTAAGCCATAAACAGGTCAGCATAAATGGGGGCAAAGGAAGCCCCCATTGCTGTTCCCTGCAATTGCCAATAGCACTGGCCTTGAAAATATAACACATTTTTATTGAGTACATGTTCTGACAAATAAATTAGTAGAGTATTGAACCCGGGGGAGTACAAATTTGCCCTATTGAGCTCAACGATATCTAGACGACTGCTGGTTAGTGTGGCGGGCGGATTTGGCTTACTTACAAGAGTTTGTTGATTACCTTAATAGTAATGTTTGGGGACTGGAATTTTCATTAACATTTGATCAGAATACTATCAATTTCTTGGATGTTACTATTTCCAAAAACCAGGACCACACATTATCTAGTAAGGTTTTCCGTAAGTACCCGCAATATAACACTTTGTTACATGCCTCGAGCATGCATCCACGCCACACTATCAGGAGTATTCCAGTTTCACAATTCATGCGCATTAAGCGCCTCAGTTCTCAGGATGCTGAATATGAATCAGCCAGCATGGATTTATGTACCAGATTTGTCAACAGGGGTTATGATTATAAAGATATCAATCTAGCCAGATGTAGGGTTAATCATATGAACCGAGAAAAGTTGTTGGAGTATAAATCTGAGACAAACACTACATTGAATACCCCCATACGATTCATCACTACCTATGGCAGGAATATTAATATGATAAGGAATATCATCAATAAACACTGGAATATCTTGCTTGCCAATGATCATTTGAGGTCACTTTTAGGGCAACAATGTAAATTTGCTTATAAACGTGGCAAAACATTGGGTTCTTATCTATCTCATTACAAACATATAGGTAGTGGGGGGACTACCTATAAACAACTTACATTACAAGGGGATGAGTTATTTGGTTCCTTTCCTTGTGGCCATTGTGGGTCTTGTTCCTTGATGAATAAATCCAAGGAATTTTCTAGTCGCAATACCAGCAAGATATATAATATTAAAACCTTTGGTAACTATGGTAGTGATTGGGATGTGTACCTAGCAACCTGTTATTGCGGTGCATTTTATGTGGGCCAAACTTCAAGGGCCCTTAGATCAAGAATGAATGAACATCGCAGTGATATTAAGAATCACAAACCCAGCAGTGCTCTGTATCAACACACTCTCAAACATCATCAGGCAAAATTCAGTTTCATGATCATTGATCGTATTACAGGTGATCGCAGTCATAAACAAGGATGGCATGGTCTTTTGGATCATAAAGAAAAATACTGGATTACCAGTTTGGGGGGTCTTTTCCCTCCTGGTCTAAATGATCACCTGTAATTGGTTGTATGTATTGAATTTCTCTGTTCATAAGATTGCAGGTAGTGTCTTAGTGTTTGTTATACAGACACTACATTTCTTTTGGGAATGTTTCCTTATGTTTTGATGAATATGTTCTTAGTATGATATTTCTTTGGGTCTCGGGTTACATACAGTTGGTTTTCATACTGGACGTTACATTACATGGATGAGTATAGTATGTCTAGTTATATATATTTATATATTTTTTATTTTTTATAGGTTATTGAAGACTATATGTATGATTTTCAGGACCAGTTTTGGATTTATATAATTAAGTTTTTAGAGTTAAATGGAGATGTTTTCCATTTATCTCCATTATTCTCAGGTTATTTGTAGTTCATATACCCATTTATTTTTCAATAGTGTATTATTGATAACAGTTTTGTTCATAGGGTATCTTTCTAAGATAACATGTTTATTTTTTTATTTTTTCATTTTGCATCTTGACATTGTTTTTTACATCAGCTCCTATGAGTGACTGTATTAAGCTTTATTAAGCTTTATGTTTTTCATTGTATTCTATATTTATGAATTATAGTAGGTGTCATACTGACTATGTTAGTTGTAGTCATGTTTTGCATGATGAAATTTTTTAGGCTTTGGTTGTATTTCATATTCTCAATCACTCATGAATATTCATGATTAATCATTGCCTATTGGTTCTTACTTTATATATATTATGTATGCTAACAGGACACTTTCTGTTTGTCCTACACTGAAGAAGGCAGTTAATGCCGAAACCGGTCTGTTAATAAAGGATTGGGATATATACTTTACATCTGGATCTGCCCTTGCTGGTCTATTTTTTGTTTTTGTGAGACTATGATTGAACATGGTATTTAAGTGGGGTGCCAGTTCATTCTGTAGTTCGTGTAGAACGCAGCCTGGGATGTTGTCAGGTCCCATGGATGCTGAGTACTTGGCTTTGGAGAGTGTGTTTTTTTACCTGTGCAGTCATGATTACAGGAACTTTGTATTCTTCCAGTATAGAGATGGGCCCTTTAGGGGGTGAGAGGGGGGTAAAGTTAGCACTGAACCTATCTGCCAGGATGTTGGCAATATCTGTTGGTTCTGCATATTTAGTGCCGTTGTAATGTAACTCAGAGCAGATCTGAGTGTTGCCATTAAGATTCTTGACATAGCTATAGAATGCTTTGTGGTGATACTTAGAACGAGTGGCGATTTTGTTTTCATAACTAGCTTTAGAGGATTTTATGAGGGATCTCAGCTTCTTACTTAGGTTGACCAGGGAGTTCCTCCAATCATGTGATTTTACTCTTTTTTTGCAACAGTTTAGTTCTTCTGTTGTAGAGTTTGTTTATGGCAGGGGACCACCAGATTGGCTTCCTTTTTTTGGAGGCTAGTATCTTGGTTCTGTTAGGGATAGCATGATCCATGCACTCGTGTAAGTGCTTATAAAGTGCATTTGTGTAGGATTCAGCAGTCATATTTCTATTGTCCAACTGCATGGATATCGTGAAGTTTGCCACTTCTGTCTTAAGAAACATGAAGTTGGCTTTGGAGAAATTTTTTATGGTGGTGTCCCTAATGGGGGGGATGTGGATGTCTAGGGTGATTAGCTTGTGGTCGGATCTGACCAACGAGGAATTGACCTCTGTTGTGGAACACCGGTCACTCATGTTGGTAATGACCAGGTCTAAGATATGGCTGCCCCTGGTGGGGGTGTGGAAAAGTTGATCCAAGGTGTTGGAATTTATGAATTCCAGAAAATGTTGAGTAAAAGAGCTGGTACATGAGCAGTTTCCCCAGTTAATGATGGGGTAGTTGAAATCACCCATTATTAGGGTGTTGGGTTGTTCCCTAATATTTTCCAGTGTATCAAGAAATGAGGAGTGGGAATCCTGGGGCATGGTGGGGGATCTGTAGCAAGTTACAGTTTGGATTGTGGTCTTGCCCCGAGAGTTAGTTGTGCTTGGATAATCTCGGATGCATTATGCTGAGCAACTAGCCTGGACGTGTGGATATCCTTAATGAATATGTACATGCCTCCTCCTTTAGTGTTTCGATCCAGGTTAGGTGGCCGAAAGGTGTGGTATGAATTATAGCCTGGTAATGCAGAGGTGCTCTCTGGAGCCTTGAACCAGGTCTCTGTCACTGCACAGATGTTGATGTTCTCCATTTTAAGGAGTGCCTCGAGTGAGTGCATTTTGAGGTTTAGACTTCTAGCATTGAGTAGCATTACCCTCAGATTTTGCTTGCTTGTACCTGTTACAGTGGTGAATTTGTCATCTGAACCTTGCTTAAAAAAGGCACTATAGGGGCGGCAAGAGACTTAGCCAGTATCTGGAATCCCAAGGGCGACAGGTGCAGGCCATCTCTGACAAAGCATCGTGGTCTGTCGATCATGCCATCCCAGGCAGACAGATACTGGATCCCCTTAGAATGACACCAGAAGCTTAGCCAATTGTTGAAGTCAATCATTTTGTCCTTGTACTGTGGTATAATTCTGGGTGATGACAGGAGGCTACTCAGGGCTAGGGTCATACCTGCCTGGGCTACAAGATTACAGACCTCCTCCATGTCTCTTTTCATGTAGTCCATGGAGGTACGTCTCAGGTCATTCACACCAACATGGCGAATGACAGAGTCATATTTGCACTTGTTGTAGAGTGACCTGACTGTGTACATTATGTGGTGGATCCTGGCACCCGACAGGCAGCTGACAGTAACTTTCTCCTTGTTTAGCCTGGTGAGTGGAACATCAGTGTGCCTGACTATAGAGTCACCTATGACTAGAGTGTTGGGTACGTAGTTGTGCCTTATGGGCTGAGTTTGTGGGCTATGTGTCATTTGGGTTGTGTTGGGGGGGTGGAGGTTACTTGCGTTTCTGCTTTGGAGGTCTCTGTTGCTTGGGCAGATTTTTGAGAGCCTCCGTGGATGTAGGTGTGGGTTTTGTGTTTCTGTGTGTGTGTTTTGGTGGTGTAGGTTTTGAGGGACTATGTAATGAGTGTGGTGTGGTGCAAGTGTTTACCTTCTCCTCTTGACTGTCTAGTCCAGTCTTGGGTGAAGAGAGCTTTGCTTCAAGTTTGGCTATATAAGTGCATCTCTCACAGGTTGTAGTGTTGGGTGGTAGGAGGAGAAGCTTGTCTGTGTACATGAGGCAATTGCTGCATTGCCCCAAGATGCCCAGATTCATCTGGTAGACAGAAGAAAACACTGGGAGCTGACCGTTAGACATGCCTGGATAAGTGCTTATTTATTAAGTACTAAAAACTGTTTTACTATAGACAAGTGAGGAAAGTTGAGTGCTGTAGTAATTTGTAGCTTATTTAGTGCTTATGAGTTCTGAACAACTGCTGAGCTTGAAAAAACAGATTTTAGTGCTAAAACTAAAGAACTGGCTAGTTCTAAGGGAAACTTTGAAAAGCAGACTTCATGGCACCAGGAGTAGTTTAACCCTGGCTAAGCTGCGATGCATAAAGTAAGTGTGTGTGTGTGTGTGTGTGTGTGTGTGTGTGTGTGTGTGTGTGTATGTATGTATGTGTATATATATATATATATATATATATATATATATATATATATATATATATATATAAAAACAGTAGCAAATGAGCAAACTGATTTAAACAAATTACCAGTTAACCAATAAAAAGCTAAAACCCGAGCCCCATTTCAGCATTCTTCAATCAGACAAGTTCTAACTGCACACTTCTGACACTAGGGTGCAGGGGAACCTTCTCCAAAAAAAGATGGCCTGGATTAGTGCTCAAGTTATACAAACAAAGCTAGATTCAGCAGGTCTGCATCTAGTCTGTGCTACAGAAAACAAGGCGTACCAATTTCAAAAATAAACCGTTCAAACAAGCAGGCACAATAAGCCTTTAATCAGAAACTCCCAGCTCAGAAGGGCAGAATCTACTCTCTCCTTCCACAAGAGTGCAGACCACACCTTCTTATTGTAAAATAATTGGCCTGAAGCCCAAGTGCTTAAAACAGAACTAATACACTTTTAGAAAAACAGACACTAAGCCTTCAATCAGCAACTCCCAACTTAGAAGGATGTAAGCTACCTGTCCTGCCACAACCTTCTTAATGTAAAACAACTGGTCTGAAGCCCAAGTGCTTAAACCAAAGGCTTAGAATAACAGTTACAATTTAATCAGACTACTAACAAGCAGTAATAAATGCAGCAGAATAAATGCAATTTAGTACTTTTAAGGACAGGCAGCAAAAGCAAAATAAAGTAATAAAGTAGGAAGAAACACAAATACAGTAAAAGCAGATGAATGAAGTGCAATTTTTTATATATAACAATAGAAAACAAGCAAAACTGATTTAAACAAATTACCCAGCTGACCAGTTAAACAGCTCAAAACTGAGCCCTGTTCCAGCAGTCTTCAATCAGACAAGTTCTGACTGCACAGTCCTGCCACTAGGGTGCAGAGAAATCTTCTCCAAAAAAGATGGCCTGGATCAGTGCTCAAGTCGTACAAACAAAGCTAGATTCAGCAGGCTTGAATCAAGTCTGTGCTACAGCAAACAAGCGGACTGATTTCAGAAAGAAACAGTTGAAATAAGCAGGCACAATAAGCCTATAGACAGAAATTTAAAACACAATAATCTGCTGTGTGGGGTGTTCGGATCCCAAGAATATAACACAAAATGTTCTAAAAACTCTATTTAATGAAACACATAAAATCCGGTTAAGCGCTTTCATCTACATTATAGACTTCATCAGAACACCATTATTAATTCCATCCCAGTTTAAATACTGTCATAAACCAATCAACTACACAATGTAATCAGTCAATTAATTCCTAATTATGTGAATACAGATTCCTTAAAGTGCACAGTGCTTTCGGTTAAACAAGATCACTCTATTTGATTAAATAAGAAATGAATAAATCAATGTATATTAAATAATAGCCCTAATGCAATATAAAAACACAAACAAATACATAAAATCACAATTTCCTGATATAAATATGTTAAAAAACATTAAGAAATGTTAGAAAATGTTAAAAATGTTAAAAAGATGTATATACCTGTTCCATAAAGGAATTCATCCTTTTACTAAATCTATATAAGATTATGCCTTTAGTTCCAAACTGGGCATGATGGATATACCGTCATTTATTCCCGGGTGTACTGCTGAATTTAACAATATTTGCCATTTAGTTTCTCTTTCACCTAATTTTTTACTAATGTTGACCCCTCTAGGGTTGACAGGTATATGTTCTAATATAGCAAACTTGAACTTTTCACAGCAAGGGCTTTTGACTAGGCATCTATATAACGCATTAGTTATGTCTTTTTTCCGAATGCAATAGAAATGGTCATATATTCTGTTCCATAGACACCTGTCAGTTTTGCCCACATAGAAACAAGAACATTTTGTATATTTGGCTAAATAAACCATGTGTTGTGTCCTACAATTCCCATTCTGAAACCTTAGTACAGTTTGATTAATATCTTCCAATTTTAAAGTAGCATCTTCCATTATGGCAAAGCACTGGTTGAAATGTCCATATTTGTGGGTACCCCCCCACTCTTTTCCTATAGTTAGGAATTAATTGACTGATTACATTGTGTAGTTGATTTATGACAGTATTTAAACTGGGATGGAATTAATAATGGTGTTCTGATGAAGTCTATAATGTAAATGAAAGAGCTTAACCGGATTTTATGTGTTTCATTAAATAGAGTTTTTAGAGCATTTTGTGTTATATTCTTGGGATCCGAACACCCTACACATTGTGTTTTAACTTTATTTGTTGTTTTCACTGGTTTTGGACTTATTATTTATAACCAGAAATTCCCAGTTCAGAAGGGCAGAATCTAGCCTCTCCTTTCACAAGAGTGAGACCACAAAGTTTCTTAATGTAAAATAACTGGCCTGAAGCCCAAGTGCTTAAACCAAAACTAATACACTTTTAGAATAACAGACACTGAGCCTTCAATCAGCAATTCCCAACTTAGAAGAATGTAAGCTACCTGTCCTGCCACAACAGGGCAGACCACAAACCTTCTTAATGTAAAACAACAATAATTCTAGTATTACAAGTAATATTGACTATATATAAAACAATTCCTACTTGTTTAAATTGACTGTGTGCTTTTAGCCATTGTAAACTGCTGTTTTGATCTAAGCTTTACATCCTGACATTAGAATTTGATTGTGGCATGTGAAAATGGCAACTCACAGCACACAACAGCTACTAATTTCCTCTGTAAGTTTCTCATTCTTCTTAACTCTTTTAAATGGTTCTATTCAGTAACAAACATCTAACTTTACTTTTTCCCATTAATATGTACAGTTAGAGTTAATAACATTACAGCTTAAGCTATTATTGTTCAGCAAAATGTAAACAAATTATATGTCAGCAACAGCTCAATATAAAACATTACTATAGCATTTGGTTTCCCAATTCTACACTTCTAAAAAAAAGAAAAAAAGTGTTATTTTGAGTAGACGTCTCACATATATACTTGTAAAAAAAGAAAGAAAAAGAAGGTTCCTTTCTGTTTTCACAGACATCAGCAATGGACTTTGACCTATATTTTCTTCAAATCAGCTCAAGAAGCGGGCAGGAATCCAGCATTCTCACACAAGTCAAACGTGTTATGTAATACATTCCAGTACATACTATGAAGCAATAGATGGATGTGGCAATATAGAATGGCTCCCCATGTGTATTACATCTGCATATATATAACTATTGTGATAGTGACCTCCTTTCCAGAACTTCATAATGCTTCAGTAACATTTATTGTGCATTGTGTAATATCTAGTTTGTTATATTATACATATGCACATGACTGCTGCCATGTTTTGTAATAGACATCTCATAGCAACCCCTTGTACAATGTCACATTATGTATATGGTTTCTGCCTCTGTAGATACGTAATGGAAATGCATTTTAACTAGCATATGCATTTATGTGCATGCCTTATCAATGTTTATTACAGACATGTTTGGCATATGATTGTGATGTACATTACACACCATGGACTGGATGCATGCCAGACATCAATTAAGGTGTTATAGTTGGATAAGTCCAGACAGTAGTGCAGCATCACATACTTAATAGTTACAACATGTACATTGAATATAAAAAGTTTACACACCCCTGTTAAAATGCCAGGTTTTTGTTATATATAAAAATGAGACCACAATAAATTATTTCAAAACTTTTCCCACCTTTAATGTGACCTATAACCTGTACAATTCAATTGAAAAACAAATTTGTTAAGGGAAAAATATAAAAAATAAAAAAACTTACAATACGCTGGTTACATAAGTATACATACCCTTAAATTAATACTTTGTTGTGGGTACACACCCTTAAAATAATATTTTATTGAAGCACCTTTTGATTTGTGAACTCGTACATGCCAAAAGGAGTCACAAAGGCTGACTTCTCTCTAGCACTGAGAGTCAAGGGCACCTGCCAGTAACCCTTGGTAAGATCAATGGTTGTAAGATACTTAGCCCCACCCAGCTGCTCTAGGGCCTCATCTGTCCTAAGCATGGGGAAAGCATCTGACTCTGTGTGACTATTTAATTTCATGCAATCCACACAGAACCCAGTGCTGCCATCCTTCTTTGGCATCAGTACCACTGGAAAGGCCTCCTGAATCACCCCTAGTTCCAACATCTCCTGTACCTCTTCCCTCAGAGTCTGTTTGACTCTCTCAGGCACTCTATAAGGGGACTGCCTGATAGGCCTTTGGGGTCCTGCATCCACCTGGTGCTGTACCAGGTGGGTGCTCCCTGGTTTCCCAGTGAACATGCCCCCAAACTCCTGCAACACTGCTCGGATTTCTCAAACCTGGGTAGGAGATAGCTGCTGGGACATTGCTACTCCTTCCACCGAGGTGTCAGCCGGAGCCTCGCTGAGGAGTTCAGTCACAATATCTCTCTCAGACTCCTCCTGCAATCCACTGCAAATGCTCAGCACAAGGGTCTCCCTATCATGGTAAGGTTTCATCATGTTAACATGGTACAATGTGTGCCCCTGCCTTCTGCCTAGCAGTTCCACCATGTAGTTAACATCACTTACCTTTCTTAGCACCTTGTAGGGTCCCTCCCAAGCTGCTTGCAACTTGTTGTGTCTGACAGGAATAAGAACCATCACCTGCTTCCCTACAGCATACTCTCTAGCTCGAGCATTCCTGTCATACCACACCTTTTGTCTGCTGTTGGGCTTCTGCCAGGTTCTCCTGGGCCAGGCCCATGAGTTCCCTGAGCCTTTTCCTGAGGTTCAGGACATATGCCACAACAGACTCCTTGTGAGAATCACACTCACCTTCCCACTCATCTCGAATTAAATCTAGAGATCCCCTCACCCTATTCCCATACAGCAATTCAAAGGGTGAAAAGCCTGTGGATTCCTGGGGAACCTCTCTGTAAACAAACAACAGATGGGGCAAATATTTGTCCCACTCCCTCTTAAACTGATCTGCAAATGCCCGTAGCATGGACTTGATTGTAGAGTTTAACCTCTCAACAAGACCATTAGTCTGGGGATGGTAGGGGGGGGTCTTCATGTTCTTCACCCCACAGGACTTCCACAGACAAGCTAGCAGGTCTGACATAAAATTGGCACCTCTGTCAGACAGTATTTCCTTTGGGAAGCCTATCCTGCTAAAAATCTCTAGCAAAGCATTTGCCACCTTCTCGGCCTCAATGGAGGACAAAGCCAGTGCCTCAGGGTATCATGTAGCATAATCTACAATCACTAGGATATATTTTTTCCGTGTGGAACTTGGGGTACTCAGAGGTCCTACAATATCCATAGCTACCCTATGAAATGGCTCCTCAATCACAGGCAAAGGCATCAAAGGAGCTCTCACCTTGTCTCCTGCCTTGCATACCTTTTGGCATTGCTCACAGGTCCTGTAGTACCCTGTTACCTCTCTGGAAATTCCAGGCCAATAGAAGTTTTGCATAATATGCCTCTGCATGTTTTATGCCCATATGACCTGCAAAGGGAATATCATGGGCTATGGCTAGAAGCTCCAGACTGTAAGCTCTAGGCACTACCAGCTGCTGTACTCTCTCACCTTCTAGCCCTCCCTCAGGAGTCCACTCTCTGTACAATAACCCTCTGTTCCAGTATACAGATCCCCCTTCCCTTGAGAATCAGGTGCCTCCCTAGCTATCTGCCTCAGGCCTTGCAATGTAGGGTCTGAGAGCTGAACCTGTCTCAAGTCTCTCCTTGTAACCCTTCCCAGCTCCCCTTCCACAGGAAGTCTGGCATCCTCTGACAGTGGTGCCTCACTGTCAGCCTGGGTACTACTTTTCAGTCACTCTGTCCAAGGGACCATCAGTACCCACAAGCAGCTGTGGCTCACCTTCAGTCTCACTGCTACAGCGTAGCTCACTCCCTGAAGTAACCACATCAGCAGTCCTAGCTGCAAGTATGCAGTTTGTCTGGGTCTCCCCCAGGCTACCAGACCCACATGCTTGTCTCCTAGCCTCACTGCAAATAACTCCATGAGTACATAGTACTGCCTCATCCAAATCCTTCCCTCTCAGGATATATGCAAGATGGTAGTTCTGTATCCATGTTGTCTCAAGACAACCTTCTGTTGGCATTTTCTTAAATGCTTACTGGCTCCCTCACCTTTGGTTTCCCACCTTGCCTCTGCGGACATCTGTTTGCCACATGGCCCCACTGGTTGCATTCAAAATATTTCACCCTAGGTCCTGGATGTGTACCTGGACTAGTGGCTTCCCCTGCTACTGGCGGATTTTGTTGGGGCAGTCTGTGCTGCCCACCATGGGGTCCTTTAGTCCCATGATCAGTACTGGGGGTCCCTTTCCTGTACAGGGCTGCCCTGCTTGCTAGGTATAGGTCTCCCTTCTTCCCCAACACCTCTGAAGTAGCACACTGTCTATCAGCTAACCAGATCCTCATGTCCTCGGGCAAAGTGCTAAGGGCTAGTTCCCTTACCAAAGTGTCTGCCAGCCCTTCAAAAGTGGTGACCTGACATTCACTCACCCAACTATGAAAATAAGTGCTCAGTTCAGCAACATATTCACGTACATTTTCATCTGCCTTGCCTCTATGCTCATGAAACTTTTTCCTATACATTTCAGGTGTTAGCTTAAAACATTCCAACAAGTGTCTTTTTACAGCAGTATAATCAAAACAGTCAGTGTTATGCATTTTTGCTGAAGAAGTTACAGCTTTATCATGTAGTAAGGGGGTCAGGAACTGTACCCAGAGCCGTTGGTCAACTTCATACTGTTTACATACCCACTAAAACATATGAATGAAGCTATCAAAATTATCCCCCTCTTTAAACTTTGGAAGAAATTTACTGACCTTTTGTGCTTCTGGGGTCTGGTTACTCCCTTCCCCATTACCTCCATGACTCTGGAGAAGAGTCAGCATTTCCCTCTCATGCCTCCTCTGCCGTTCATTTTCCTCAGCTTGTAGACTTCTCATTTTCTCAGCTGCTTCTAGTTCCATACGCCTGGCCTCCAACTCAAGTCTCTTTAGCTCCAGCTGTATTTTTAAGTCTACTGCAGAAAGATTGAGCTGTCCATTCTCCGAGGATATTGTATCTCCACTGTCAGTCTGATTGTCCTCCAGGCTGCTGTTTTCTGATGCAGCTGTAACCAAGGCTGCCATCAGGTCTGCCTTAGTCAGGTTTCCATGCACCAGTCCCCTAGCCTGACACATCTCTGCCAGCTGGCTCCTTGTCAGCTTTCCATACTCCTTTGCTGACATGCTGCCTGCTCACCCTGACTAACACTAAGCTAACAAAAGAAATAAAACAATTGTGATCTGACCTCTGCGTATACACTGGGTGGCTGTTTTAGAGTACAAAACACTTTTAGAGATCACTGTACATAAGCTACAGGAATTCGCTCTACCCACACCACTACAAGCCAATTAGTGTTTGCCAACTAATCAATATGTGATGTGGATCCCACCACAGCAAACCAATATGTGATAGAATATCCCTACCATGCCACCAATATGTGATTGGATATCCCAACCACTGCCACCAATATGTGACCCCGTGCCCTGGTCCAGCAATCAAGGAGCCTCAATCCTCACCACTAACACCAGGGAGGTTGTCTCCTAAAAGAGGAAAGGATAACTAATACACACAATAAAGTACAATTTCCCTTAAGTGCACACAGAGATCACAGTCAGTCTGGGGCTGGTTGCTCCCTTGCTCACCAGGTCCCCAATAAGACTCCCCACTGGCACAGCTATAGGGTCCAGATCTCAGCCTAGCTGGCAAGCTAACCTCCAGTACCCTCTCTGTCCAACCAGTGCTTCGTGTCCCTGCCCAGGTAGCTGACACACACCCACACTTTGAGATAAGTATTTATACAACTTCACAGACACTCCTGGGAAAGGCTGACACAGATTCTCCAGCTGTGCCCCTTTACCCAGACTATACGGTAGTAATTTCTGCCACCACCAGCTAATTTTATTATCAGCTACCCAAAGGCCCTTGAAAGGGTGTCCAATTATTACTGTGCAATATTATTATCCAATTGGTAATGTGAGTATTCAATTTAAGGCTTATTTTAGAGTGGCCTATTACAACAAACTCTATAAATATGCAATGTACTCTAGAGCCTACTTCTCTATGCAAACCAGCCACAGGTAAAGGTTTTTAAAATATTTAATAATAAATAATTAAAACACAAGACAATACTACTACACCACAGAGATATCTAAGAGTTCAGAGATCACACAGAAACTTAAAACAATGCAGTAGGACTGGTCTGATGTCAAAGAAAAACACTTAATCTAATTTTCTAATCTTTAGCTAATCTTAAGAGAAAACACAGTGCTATAATCTTACTTACATACATAAAGAGCATAATAAGCAGTGCTGAGTTGATGGTCCAAGACAAATGCTTTCAGTCTCTCACTGAACAATAGTTTTTTAAACACTAACCAACAGCTCTGCTGAGGCCCTCCCAAATTACATCATTTTGACACTTACGTTTTCTCAGTATTCACATTGCATCATCTTGACACAGTCATGAGTTCCCAGGTGAACAAACTGCATTATTTAGCAAGCTAACACCTGCTCAGGAGACTACAACAATACAAGGCATTTCACATATACACTCTAGCAGAAACCAGAGCAATAAAGCACCTTCCATATGTAAATTCTGGCCCTTATCTTTAACCTTAAAACAATGGGCATGAAGCATTCATCCAGACTCACTGGAGCCGACTTGTAAAACATCAGAGATTCATAAGATCTTTTCAACTTCAAAAGACACATTTGAAATGCTTGGCTTGGTTTTCCTTAAAACAGATGGCAATGTTGCAACAATCTTGAAGTTCACATTTTACAGTATTTTCTTTCATTTAAAAACACAAGCCTGTATTTTACATTTATTTATAGAGCTGATAGAATTATTTATCAAATTCTATTTGACTAGGCTGGCAGCCTTAGCCCATCTTCCTCCAATCTTCACAAATACTTTCCTTTAAACTGGTACATATTCTTACAAATGCTTTGTAGTTGTTATTTTTTTCAAAACTTTCCTTCTGTTTCCTATCAGGTTTTTTCAAGATCTGAGCTTTTTTTTTTAGTTTTTGTTTTAATTCCTGGCCACTTGTCAAGTATGTTTTTTTTTTCCTTATTATAACATCTGTGGAGGAAATTAGACCAACATCGGTGAGAGGAATCCTTTTGGCATTTATATAAACCATAAAAGATCTTCCAGTTGTTTTTACGACTCATTGTCTATTCCCACTTCCATTTCATTACTCATTTTGTTGTAATGTATACTCTGATTGAACTTCGTCAGTCTCATGTTATCGTGTTGTGGAGTTTGCTGTAAACTTAGATCTCACTCACAATTTTCTCATTATTGAGACTGTTGGTATTTGCTGGTCTGTAAAAGGCAGCAACTGTATCTTATTGTATATTAACAGCATCTAATTCACCACTAATTTTAGTATACACAGCAGTAGATATGATGTCTTCTTAAATGTATATCGAGATGCCCACATCTATCTTGTTACCCCTTTGTTTATGGCATTCTTTATGGTCATGGAATTTGATAAGAAAGTTTATGCTATTATACCATGTCTCAGTAACACACATAATATCATGGATACCATTTCTCAGAGTTACAGATTTTATGCTCCTGTCACTAAGCAAAGGCAATTTACTGTTCTCATGGAATTGCCTAATCTGCTTAAACTAATGAACTTCCCTTCTACCACCATGTATTCATGGTCATTAGAAAATCCTTTTAGCTAGCCCAGCTAAAAACTAAAGACATGTCTTCTAGATCCAAAGATGTATGATATCTCTCTACTCATCTGTAATTTGTCCCATTTTAGAATACACTGCTTCCGTCACCATATACCTTTCCAGATAGATAAACCAAGCTGAGCGGCACCAACATTTCCTCACTAAGAAAATCAAGGGCCTGAGTTCTACAACCTACACAGGACACCTTAAATCTCTTATGGAGTGACCTCTTATTAGCCCACAAGGCCTTAAAACAACCCTGTTCTGAGCAACCTCTTATACATTTGCAAAGCCTATAGCACCAGAAATACCATATAAGAGACCTTATGCTCCACTGCAACATAAACAGAACATGTTGGCAGGATATATTCTTTTCCCAAAGCATTCTTCCACTCTGGAAGAGATTTCCTTCTAATGTTAAGCAAAGTAACTCCTTAACCTTCTTCAAACATTACCTGGATAAATGGACAGGTCACCACAAAAGCCACATATGTCTGGACCCACAATCTTTCATGGAAAAGAGCTGTGTATAGTGGGAATTACAGTAGCTATGCTGTTGCCATATTTTTAAATATCTGCAATAAAACAGCTTCTTTAGTGGTACTTTTTATCCTGCCTGGAGACCTGAATTGAGGTAACTCCTAGAATATTTGTAGATAGCATTCCCTTTCTATAGCATCCTTTCTGGAGATCTCTGTTGAAATGTGAATACTTCCCTTAGTCTCCACTTGCATGTTGTTTGTTTCCAAACAATCACTTAATATCAGCCAACAAGACATCGTTTGCAGTGGATTTTAACTTGGTTAGCAAAGTAATAAAATACAGAAATAAAGTGTTTGACTGTTTTTATTCTTTGACTTAATGCCCCAATTTAACTACATGTAGCAGAAAATACTACTGAAGACCACAAGAGGACACCAGAGACAAAAATTTTAGAAACCACTGAACAGTAATGATTTCAACCACCATGAGCTGTGTTACAGTCATGATAATTTTGTTTGTTGTCTTCTCTGGCAGCACGTGGAAAAAACATTATAGCTGGGTTTTTCTTTTTACAGGAGACTCATTAGTTGTTAAACAGAAAAAAAATGTTTATCAGAAAGTGAAAGTAAAGTCACACTCTTATAGGGGAAGAAGCAGAAAGAAAACAAGGTTGCTGTTTTGATTGCAAA
This sequence comes from Protopterus annectens, assembly GCF_019279795.1. Lineage (NCBI taxonomy): Eukaryota > Metazoa > Chordata > Ceratodontiformes > Protopteridae > Protopterus > Protopterus annectens. Next base: position 247,532,506 of record NC_056742.1, read on the forward strand.
ATTAACCAAATGTATATTTCACTTACTAGTTTGCATATAGCCACATCATTTCTACAGTGCAGGTTTCTGGAGATGACCTACTAACATATATTTGCATTCCAGCATACTGTAGGCTGTAGTCAGATGCCAGTAATCAGTAGCATAATGGCTTTGTTAAATACTGAAAAGGGTCAATTTTAAGATATATAAGTATTTTTTACTGATAGTTCTTAAGACTGACCTTTGTACTACAATCTGACATTGTTAATGCTTTTGGACTGTATTTACATAACTGTAGTTCTACTGAATATGTTGTAAATATCTCCATGGTATAAAAGATGTTACCAAACTGACTATTTGTACTGCTGATTCAATTCAAGGGTGAAAAAGTTTCAAATGAATCAGTCCACTTACCTGATTAACAACCAAACAACAAATAAATAAATACATATATTGAAAGATTAAAGGGAAGGGTGAATTACATATGGGGAGATATTAACCTTAATCTTTTATTTTAAGCAGACTTAGCCCTCAAATGTTAAAATATGCTTGGTGACTAAGCAAGGATTAATATATCATTTGAAACATATTCATTAACATATAATATAGTATGCTTACACTCTGTCATTAATTCACTAGGAGGATATTTATAGGACTTTAGTCGTCATGAGAATGTTTATACAGAATGAAAGACCATTTCCAGGGCTTAATGAACTTTTATCTAATCCTGCTCTGATACCCTGAAATATCAACTATGTATTTTCTGAAACACATTATGGGTATTGAAGTCTTGCTATTTCAGTGAAAAATGCACACACACAAATTAGGATTTAAGAATCAGATTTTTATGAAATTGTATTACAGTCTGACTTTCTGTTGTACATCTGTTTCAGAATCCCTTTATTATTAACAATAAAGTCACTGTTCATTCTAATTAGCCCAGCTAGCTGAAAATAAAATGATAACAATTGTATAAAACAGCAGCACTAAAATGTGAATAGCTTGTGCTGAAGCAGCTTCAAATGAGCAGATGGTGCTGTATATCGTGTCGGCGTGGAACAGCCAACAATGAAACTTAAAAGTGATACATTTTAACAATTATTTTCTAGTTTAATTTGTCACTTGAATAACATTTATGCTTTCTGTTTACATTTTCACCAATAGGCTTCATAAACTGCTAATACAGAGACATATAGCAAGCAATGACAGCATGGCCAGCTCTAAGTACACTTTCCATGGGATTCAGAAATGATTACTGCAAGTGGGAAACTTTAACACTGATGGTTTCCCCCTCAGTAACCCCTTCTTACTGCTGAGGTTTGCTGCACTAGGAGCATCAATATAGTGGGGTGTCTCACTGGCTGAGTTGAATGGTAAAAAGATGATATTGGGAAGTGGCTTAACCTAATTAACCAAGAGCTGGCCTTCAGAAATGTGTGTAGGTCCTGATTTATGCCGTCAGGTTGCATAAATTTCCATGGGTGGAAGAAAATGTTAACAATCAAAAGACAGAAGTCACCCACACTCTCTAATGGAAGCAGTCACAGTGCAGATAACTCAGCAAAGATGTGGGAATAGGGAATGTTAGTGTGTGCATGAGTGTGGAAGTGTGTGTGCATATCTGTAAGGGCACAAATGATGCCAGGTCTGTGTGTATGTGTGTGAGTTTGTGAGTGAGTTAGTGAGTGAGTCTGTCTGGGTGGTTGTACTAGGGATGTTAGGATCAAGAATCTGGATATATGTCTACATGTGTTGGAAACATGCATGTGGGTGAATGGGCGAGTGTGTCCATTAGTCTGACTGACTGCGTGTGTGTGTCTGTGTGTGGTCTCTGTGTGAATGTCTGGAAGGGTGTGTGTGCTTGTTTGTACACAAATGTGTTAATATGTATGTGTAAGTATAGGGGGTACCTTTGCAAACACAATGCACAAGCCACCAAGGCAAATATTACTTCTGTCACAGGTCTGACAAGACTAGTGGTAAAAAAAAGTACAATTCAGAGATATGCTATTGAGCCAATAATGAGGTCTTTCTCACTGTAGCCATAGCTGTTTCTGAACTGCATTTTCTGACTGTCATGTAAACTGACCTAACTGTGGGAGGCAATTTATGTGAGTGGTAAGATTCTGAATTATAGGGTTTATCTGATAAGATGAAAGTCCTTTGTACATAACATTTTATTCAGCAAACCCATAAGATGGTCTTATGTTGTTACCTACAATCTTTATTTCACTCACATTTTTTTAACCTTACTTCTTCTTTAAGAAGGGTGATAAAATCACTCACCATGCTTTCTGTGAAGCAGTGATTCCTTATTCTGCCTGCAACCACTCAGCCTGTGTCTTCAAACTCTGCCCTTTTGTTCTTATTCACATATATTGTTTTATACCAAATTATCTTTATTGAATTTTATATTTTGTGAAAAAATAATTGGTCCTTATACAGTTCCATGTATCCACATGAGCATCTTTTTTAACAGTTTTGTAAAAGTATTAGAGGAATAATTTCAGACTCCTATACTTCTTCACCTCACAATCTTCTTACCACCTCTAAAGAGATCCTCTATATTGCTGCACTGCAGTCATCCCCTTTAAACCATCCCTCTCACATTCCTTACTCATGTTTACCCTTTCCCAAATCATCATTACTTTTCCCTCATTTCTATTGCATTTCAACTTCTTCCTCTCTATTTCCCCTCTCCACTTTTCCTAATCATTTGCCTCACTTCCTTGCTAACCTATTGTATACCCATCATTAGTTTCCTCACCCACCACACACACACACACACACACACACACACACACACACACGCACTATTTATTTTCATCACTAGACTTACTTCCTTCAGATGCCTTGGAGCTTCACTTAATCAAATCACAGTATACATTACTTCCATTCTCTTTCTCTTCCCAAGGTCTGTACATCATTCAAATGGAAAAGCTAATGGTCCTCAATCTTCTTCCTATAAATTTCCTGCCAGACTGGAGCCTACCTTCTTCTTTAAACTTCTAACTTCCCTTGCTGCTGCTATGCAGATTGTTTGTTCCCTTTGCAACAGTTATCATTCCCCTTAGCTTCTCTTTCTTTAATCTAAGAGGGGATTTAATACCTCCAGTATAATAGCCTTTTCTGCAGATAAGTTACTGCACCCATTTTATCCAACCCTACAAACATGTCCTATGTCCCTCTGCCATATCTTTTGTTCACACTAGACATCAGCCTCTCTTATGCAATGCTTCTTGAACCTCTTCATTCTCCTATTACAAGACTCAGTCTCTATCTCATGATATCTCCTTCCAATTAAGTCTTTGTATATCCCTCTTATCATTTGCTTTCTTGTTTCCCATCTAAGACTTTATTCTCACCATCACTTTCCCAGCTTTGCCCTAATTCCCTCTTCTGTGTATTCCAACCATGCTCTTCTTCCTAACTCAAACCTCCTTTCCACCTCCACAAATTCTCTCAACCACCTCCTAATTCTTTTGAAAAAGTACTTTAGATGTAGGAATCCCCATACTCATCCATTTTGTTAGGACACCCCCAGTATTTACCCTCTTCTACTCACTCCTCAAGTTCACTTCCCCATTCCACCACAAAACGTCTCCTAATCATTCCCTTAAATTTGTTTTTGTCACCTCCACTTTCCAGAAATGAAATATCCTCTCCCTTTCAAACCGCTCCCCTTTTGCCATTGTTTACAACTCGTCCCCACCTCAGTAATCCTCAGCTTCTGATTCATGCTCACTGCTACCTCATATTAACCAAAATCCAGTAGTGCACAACCATCTTAATCTATTACTGACTCAAAAAATTCCACTCTTTGCTATTCTAATCACCATAAATATCCACATAAACTATCCCAAATCCTGTGTGCTTCCATTCTATCCAATCTCCATCTGATGTAACCACTTGTCTTAAGAAGCACAAGACTAGTGGTAACATTATAACCCTCACCACCTCAGTCCACCCTCCTAGGGCTCCACCTACCACTCCACCTATGCAATGTCTCCCTTATCGATTGCATTAACTCTTCCCGGTTCTTGTCCATAATTTCATTCACAGATTGATATTTTCAACTCAGATACCTAACCCCCATATATACGTTGGTATCCTGTCTGATTTATTTATTTTATTTTACTTTTGTTTACCGGAATAGTCCAACTGAGTGAGAACCCATTTTCAGTTGAGGTCTGGGGAGAAAAGCTCCAGAAAAAAATTACAGAGAAAATTACAATAATATTTCTTCTTTTTAATCCATACGTGCGCCACCATTTTCTTTTACAGGTGAAATCTCAGCCACAGACTCCTCAAAAATTACTATCACTCTTGGCATCATATCTCCTACATCCACCAAAAAACTTCTCTTCTCCTAGATGGCATTATGGTACAGAGGTATGAAGCCCAAGTTGTGACCCAGGTGGCCCAGGATTGATTAATGACCCAGGTGCTAGAAGAACCAACCAGAGTGAGGATGAGTGGCCACCGCTGACTCACCCTTAACTTTGTTCATAGGTTCATGGCTATATTCAAAGCTAATGATCACCAGGGCCTTTACAAGCCCATCTGTGCAATCCAACCCAATTGTGTTCCTATGTATTAGGAGGGAGTATTTTAGTTAGGAAGTTTCTAGAAGTTATGCTAATTTTGGCATTACTGTCTGCCTCTGTCTGTCAAAGCCATGGGGGTCAGACACAGGCTGAATTTCTGATTTCCCATCCATTGGATACCTTAAATAGGATTAGGGATGGACTCTGCTTTACTTGGATGGGAAACCTGTTCCAGAGCATGGGGATCCACTGAGGCTTATATTTGTCTTGTCAACATGTCTTATTTATAAATCTTTGGATCTAGTGATTCTGATGCTGTTCATTTTACAGATGTGTAAAAGTTCCATCAGAGCTGGATCCAAGGATACTTTGTAAATAACCAAATAAAGAAGCAAGCACCTAGGATATATAAAGAAATGTTTATTGGAACTAGACCGGTTTCAGCACATAGCTTTCGTCAGTAGTATGAACATAGGCAATGGGGAAAAAAAACAACCTTAAGTACCTGTTCCAATCAAAAATTCTGACATCATATCCTGTTAGGAAATGAAAAACATGTTATAGATATATAATACAAAAGTGATTATTACAAAAAACAAATTGAAATTAAATAAGAAACCCACAAGTATACAGGGCATAAAAACTCAATAGAAGAAACATTATAATTTATCATAAAGTCCAGGGGAAAAAAGAGCACCTAATTTTACTATCCATTTCCTTTCTTTACTATTAAGTGTATCATGCCAACCAGTTTTAAAGGATCGATTGCCTGTGATATTATCAATAATAGCAAACGAAAAAGTAGCAGTAGGATGATTCAACATGTGTCTATATAAGGCATTTGTAACCCGGGCATTTCTGATGTCACCCATGTGTTCAGACATTCTAACCCTAAGTTGTCTGGATGTCTGACCCACATAGAAGGCTTGGCAAGTGCATGTGGCAAGATAAACAACCCAGTCCATACTACAATTACCAAAACAGTGTATATTGTAAAGTTGTCCTGTATTTCTGCTGGTGAAAGTTTTGGTTTTGAATATATACTTGCAAAAGGAGCAATGTCTACAAGGATATGATCCAACCAATTTGTCCCCCATTAAAGTTTGTTGTAGATAATTGTCATTTCGAAAATATGCTTTTTTGTAATATGAAAAGTGAGACCCTAGGGTTTTGCCCTTTCTGTATGAAAATAAACATCTGTCCCCCAGGAACTGATCCAACTTCGTCAAATTTACAAGGTTGTTTGCCTTGCACCGGTCGTACTGGCTAGCTCTTTCCTGTTCACTCCAATGATACTTTGTATGCCAGGCATAGATCACCTGTCAGTAACCTGTAGGAGGCAGTGTATAGAGGCAGGGCTTTAAAGCAATCTGTATAGAACAATGTGTTGGGGACATTAATCATTTTTTGCATGGCACAATCTTCCATCCACCACATCTTATGAAATCTCTTCCATATGGCAAATTTATGAGAGTCAAATGGTTATATAATAATGATATCATTTTGGAATAGGAGTATGATAAAACAGCAAAAATGTTTGTCTCAAGGGGATATGAGGAGTAAAAAGGTTCCTATGTAAGGTGAAGAAGGAAGGTGTTAAGTAAACTAAATATAATTGTAGTAACATTGTTGCTAATATAGAAGAAGAGAAAAAGATGTATATGGTAACGATGCATGATTTATTGAGTGAAAAGGTGATGGAAATTGTAAAAGAGAATTGAAAATATCTCTTTAAATTCAAAGAACTTCTTGAGTTATGAAATACCCCTATTTTTTCATTTAAGAAGGGAAGAAGTATTAGAGATATGTTTGTGTACAGCAAATATAAAGCCCCATGTCAGAATATATGCAAGGTGCCTATTTTAAAGGATACACAATCTTGTGGTAGATGTAGTTCATGTAAATATGTGGTTCAGACTTTTGAATATATTAATGGTTGTAAATCTGATGTATTAGATAACTTTGGTTGCAATACAGAATGCGTTGTTTATGTTTTACTGCGAACATGCAATATGTTTTATGTGGGGGAAAGTAAGAGGGCTTTCAAGCTCCGCTTGCAGGAGCACATTAGAGATATTAAGAATCAGAGACTTGAAAGCCCTCTAGCACAACACTTTCTACATTATCACAGTGGTGACCTGCAGGACTGCAGGACACAATTTTAGAAAAAAAAAAAAAATAGAAAAATGTGAAGGATTTTCTGAAGTTAAAAGGAAACATTTATATAAAGAATCTCCTCTTATTTAAAGTATGGTACTTTAACCCCTGCTGGAATCAATATGTCTTGTAATTGGAAGGTTTTACTATACTGAATGATTAACTGAGTATTTAATTGCTTGATTGTATAATTTTGTAATTGTTTCGGTGTTGCCTTAAAGTTTACAAGGTGTGTTTGATTAAGAAATTTTTTAGTCAATTGAAGGCATTTTGTGCTGAGGCATTATAGAGGATATTAAACTGCTTTGTGGTTACTGGATTGTCGTATTTGCCTTTTAAGTTCCTTTGGTGTTGTTTTTAACAATATGTTTATACCCTGGATTCTCCTGGTAAGGAACCTTTGTGGGCATTCCAACTGTTGCATATGTCTGTTCAGGTACATGCTGAAGGGGAAATTATACTCAATGAGGGGTCTGATAAGAGCCAAATAAAGGGCACTATGACTTCCTTGGACCTGGATACCATGCCCTTATTTATAAGTTGGGTGTCATAGAATGATTTTTTACTTCCTTGGCTGCATGTTGGTCAAGTGCTAGATTACTGTCTACATATGTTCCTAGATCCCTGACTACTGGGCCACATTTTAGGGATTCTTATCGATGGAGTAATTAGCCTGAGTGGAAGTTTCCCAAAACACACTATAATGTATTTCTTGGCACCGAGTTTTAATTCGTGACTTTGGCACCAGTCATCTGTCTGTGTTAGACCCTCTTGTAAGATGTTTGTGTCATAGCAGGAATCTATGAGAACTCCCAATTTGCAGTCATCTGCAAACTTGGTCATCCAAAGGCCCTTGACATTAGCCTTTTTCTCTGAGAACTAGATGCCAAATAGAAGCAGTCCCAGCATGGAGCCCTTAGGTTCCCCGTTGGTGATTGGTCTCTTAGTGGAGGTGGTATCACCAAGCCTGACTTCCTGGGCCCTGTCTGTGAGCTAGTTAGTAATTCAGCAAGTTATGTAGGGGTTTATGACCAGTTCAGTGAGTTTGTCAACTATACCTAAGTGGGTGTTGTATCAAACACCTTAGCCTGATCCAGGTAGGTGGTATGTACTGTTTTCCCCTCATCCATTGCCTTGGTGACTTTCTCAAAGAAGTCCATCAAGTTTAGTAGGCTTAACCTTTCCTTGATAAAGCCAGACTGGGTTGGGTCTAGTCTCTGAATGTTGCCTATGTCTTTGTTGATCCTTTCCATGATAATTTGTTCCATGACTTTGCATGTTAGACTAGGCAGACTAATAGGTTTGTAGTTTCTGGAGTTGGATGATGGTCCACCCTTGTGAAGTGGGATAACCATTGCAGTCCTCCATTCCTCTGGTAAAAAGCCTTTTTTGAGGCTATAGTTGAAAAGTGATTCAAGTGGTCCTGATAGGTCATGTTTCAAGCTATTTTGGAGGCATCTCAGGATATTGCGAGGGCCCACTGAGGCTGTATTTTTGGCCTTAGAGAGCTGTCAGGACCTGCTCCCTGTTAATAGTTGGAGGGGTCATACTAGTAGGTATTTCATGGGGGGAGTGGAGGGTACAGGATGAGCTGAATTTGTCAGCCAGCAAATTCGCTATGTCACTCTGCTCAGCGAAGGAGGCACCACGGATCGCCAGTTTGACACACTGATGTGTGCTGCCTTTGAGGTTTTGAACATAGATGTAGAAGGCCTTGTGGTTGTATTTACTCTTTGAGGTAATCTTGATGTTGTAACTGGCCTTGTTGGACCTAATAAGTCCTCCTAGTTTCCTGTTTAGTTTAATTAGAGAACTCTTATAATTATGAGTGTTGCTCTTCCTGATTTTAGCCATGACTTTTTTCCTTTTGTTATATACCATATTAAAGTTAGGATTCCACCAGTGTGGCTTGTTTTTAGAGTTTGTTTTGGGCTTACTTCTAGTAGGTACAGCAGCCTCTACACAGCCATTTACATGGATGTACAGGGTCTCCGTGAACAATTCTGCATAGATTGCTGTAAACTCAGAATTTTGACACGTTATCACTTAATAGCGTGTAATTTGTTTTTGAATAGTTCCTAACTGTTAGAAGGCTTGCTGGGCTTACCAAGATGATTTTTATTTTGAAAGGGACAGCTTTGTGGTCTGTCCTCACCAGTGAGGATGTGACATGGGGGGTGGGGTGGGGTGGTTGCAGCACTCTTCCAAACTGATGAGTACTAGGTCCAGAATGTTTGAAACTCTGGTGTGTGCGCGCACTATCTAGTCAAGAGTATTTGTGTTACTAAAGTCCAGGAATCATTGTGCCTGTGAATATGAGGCAGTCTAGGTTTCTAAGTCTCTAGAGGGGTAGTTAAGGTCTTCCATGAAGAGGGTGTTTCATTTAATGATGAACATCTCCCTTAAGTCTAGCTATGGGATTCTAGGGACATAGAGGGTAACCTATAGTTTACTAGTAAATGATTTGGGACTTTGTCAGTGGTGATTTGCACATGGATAAATGCTGGGGCATCTTCCTGTTTAACCAACCTAGAGTTATGTTTGTTGCTAATACAGATTGAGACAACACCACCTTTTGTCACGTCTGTGCAGCTGATGGTCTAAATGTGTGAAGGCTCTGAAGCCTTGCACTGCTGGAATACTTTCTGCTGATTTAAACCATGTCTCAGTAATGCACAGATGTCTATATTTTCCAGCATGAGTAGAGCATCTAGGGTGTGGAGTTTCTCGTTTAGGCTCCTAGCATTGAGAAGTAACACCTTTAGGTTTCTTTGGGTTTTATTTGCTCTACTGGTAGGTCTGTCAATTTGGTATTGCCTAAAAAGACACTAAGGGGTGGATAAAGTTTTAGCCAATATTTGGAAGCCTAGGGGAGTCAGATGCAGACTATCCTTTGCAAAGCAATGTGGTTTGTTAACCATGTCCTTCCATGCTGACAAATATTAAATTCCCCTGGAAAAACACCAGAAATTAAAGCAGTTATTGAAGTCAGTCATCTTTTGTTCATACTGTAGCATCATTCTTGTTGAAATTAGAATGCTGCTCAATACAAGGCACATACCTGCCTGACACACAAATTCAGAGAGATCAACAGTGTCTGTCTTCATGTAATCCAGTGAAATATGTCTCGGGTCATTAACGCCCATATTGACATTAACAGAGTCATTCTAGCACTTGTGGTGCAGTGACTGGAGTGCGTGTATAACTTGGTGGATTCTGGCTCCAGATAAGCAACTAACCGTTATCTTCTACTTGTTCATTCTAGTGAGTAGGGCATCTGTGTGTCATACAATGGAGTCCCGTATGACAAGACTCATGGGTAATATGTTTGCATGCCTTATGAGCTTTGCTGTTGGCGGCCCACTGAATTTAGGTGAATGTGTTGTATTTGGTGTTGCTTTTGGTGAGTGCTTTACAGATTGCTGAGAATAGGCATTGCTGTTCATAGGCTTAGGAGGTCTTTGAGGTTTATGAAGATTGCTTTTTAGTGCCTCAGCATAAGTTGGTCTATGTGTCTGCTGGACACTGTGTGTGTGGATATTGTGTGTGTGTTCTTGACAGCTGTTTGTATGCAAGATTTTTCCCTCCATTGAAATTGTGTATGTACATCTCTTGCATACTGTGTTTGTTTCTTTAAATATTAAATGGGTGAACATGAGACAATTGCTATATCATCTCAGGATGCCCATATCTACCAGGTGGGTTATGGAGACATTTGGAAATTGCATATCCATGTTGTCTGGATTTCCATTTGGCTGGGCTCCTCTAGGTTTTGGACTGGGTTATACACAAGTCTCCCTGGGTGGTCTCTGGTGTTTGGCACTAGACTAGGTTAGATTTGATGATACTGCTGTTTAATGTGCAAACTAGAAGCTCTAAGCTTATCTCTATTCAATGGCTTTGATTTAGCCACTCTACATTACAGGTGTCAGTTCTAAAGATAGCTTTATAGATAAATTTTGTTTTTTGGGCATTTGTGTCTGTACAGGGCACTGCTAACCTCTTGATGTAAAAACACTAAGAAAGATTTCTTGCAAGTATAATGTTACAACAAAACAACTTTCTAGGCTAGCTGCCATTCTGGGCCAGTTTAGGTTTAGCAAATTTCCCTCAAAGGTGAGAATTAAGCTCTGTACATTAGTGGTGCTGCGGTAGCGTTGTCGCCTCACAGCAAGACGTTGTCCCATTTGATTCTCAGCTAGAGCGTCTTCTGTGTCAAGCATGCATGAATGGGCATACCTTCATTGAAGGTTGTGCGTCAGGGCTGGTAACACGGCACGTAAAAATCCACCACCAAACATTAGCGGTCTGGAGTTCTGCTGTGGCGACCCCTAACCGGGATAAGCCGAAAGACACAACAAGAACATTGTGTCTGTGAGACAACAGCTTAATCTTTATGCTACACCCCCCTGCGGAAGACCACTGTAGAGCCTATCCCAGTTTATCAATTGGCAAGGAGAACTATGTGGTTAAGCAACTTGTTCAGAGTCACACAGTAGGTAGATGAAGGCTGAAAGAATCAAACCCTGGAGTGCAGGAAGCAATTTGTTAACAGTTCATAGCCTTTATTTTCTGCTCTTTCAGAGTTAGTAGTGTAATGTGCATAAAGTTTAAATTTGTCTTATTCAGTTCCCCTGTGTTGTAATCTCTCTGATTGTTGTTTCACATAGAAAGTCACTGCTATGTAGTTTTTTTTTTATTGCATGGTCATAGTGATTCAATTTGTGTGAGATGCTCTCTTTGTCGATGACTGTGCAGTTATGGAGTTAGTGTATATAGATAAGGAGGGCAGAGGGTGCAGCAGAGGGGCTTGCCCATTGAAACATTCTGGGTTTCATTGACCTGAAGATTTGTCCACTGTGTTTTGGTTGAAGATTCAGGGACTTTTACTCAGCAAAACGTAAGGGAAGCAAGAGTGAGCATGGATGTCACAGCAATCTTGCCAGCAGCACTTGGGCATTGAATGGAATATGCTCACCAAGCAGCATATTCTGTAGCCAGAGTCATGGTAGTGCCCATGTTTGAGGGGCTGGCATTGCAGACATTCCCATCAGCTGCAGTGGGATACAGGTACTGGGATATACAGTAAATATCTCCTATGGCTGCCTGAATGACACCCCCTTTGAAGATTCAGGTCGTCTGCACATGAAGTGTATGAATGGGCAGGTTGGGGAAGAGGCCAATTGTTGGCCAGCAAAGGGGGAAAATCATGCATGCATGTGTGTGTGTGTGTGTGTGTGTGTGTGTGTGTGTGTGTGTGTGTGTGTGTGTGTGTGTGTGTGTGTGTGTGTGTGTGTGTATATATATATATATATATATATATATATATATGCTTTGTGGTCCTTTTTCCCTACTATCAGTTTGAGCCAGTACTTCATGGGGCTACAAGAATAAACTGGTCATTGGTAGGTATTGCTACATCATTCCCCAATCCAGCTTAATTGCCCTCAAAATGCCTCTATTTATTGCTCTATCTGTAGAGTCTCATTGTGGACCCTCACCCCCTTCTGCGAACACACCTTCCCCAACACCTCTCTCAGTACCTTAAATAAAAACTAACTTACCGCATCAAAAGCCTGTCATTTAAAACTATGGTTGTTTTCTATCTATCATTCCAGATCTCTCTCTCATGTTAAAATACTGCGTCAATGTGGACTCTGTGGATTCTTTTCAAATAGCATATTTCTCTCTCGTCCTTGCATTATTTCATCAGTACTGTACACTTTTTTTTTTATCTCTGCCTGACTTCTAATGCTCCTTCTATTAGCTTTATCATGTTGTCTTGTTATACACCTGACAACTCTATATGAAGTATTATGAGGCATTGCAGAGACTCTCAGTGTTATGTACTGTTTTACCAGTAACTAACCAAGTAGTTACAATGGTCTAACCAAGTATTTTTAAACACCTTTATTAAATTATTGTTTAAGACATAGGCACACATACATTAATGGAAAAGAAAACAAATCACAGTAAAATTTTTTCATTTGCATATATTATACATTACATATATGTTTTATTTCTTTATATAACTCTCATTTAGTCCATCATTACATAAATTGCTGAATTACTGCCTTCACTTTAACCTCACTCCTCCTCCTGAACATTATTTGACATTTATTCTTCCCACAAATTCCATTTATTTATATGTAGTAGGCTTCTTCCCTTTTCTAAAGATCCCATTTCCAGTTCCTTTATCTCTCTAACAATATTCACTACTTCTAATACAGTTGGTTTAGTTTTTGATTTCCATTTTCTAGTAATTGCTTTTTGACAGTCAATAGAATTAAATGTAATAAGGCCTTACCATGCCTAGGCAAATTCAGATCCCGTGTCTCAGCTCAAAGGAATTGCTTCATTGGTTACAACCATTTGCTTTCTCAATATTTCAGACATAGAGTATTCTGTAGAAATATATATTTTAATCTGCCAGCTCATTATGCTCCCAAAAAACATTTACTACCTCTTTCTTCCCCATCACACCACCTACATTTGCTATCTACCCCAGGAAAAATTCTTTGAAGTCTGCTTGTGGTATAAAAATACCTATGGAAACAATTCCAAACAAAAATCCTAAACCTTCTGGACTTTGTTGCATACTTGGGAGCCATTCATATGTCCTACCATTGTTCTCTTGTAAATAGCTTTTTTGGTCTCTCTTCCTATTTTTTTTTTCTAACCTCCTCTGAGTCTTATAGTTATTATGCAGTATTTTATATACCCTACAAATTATCCCATTTTGAATAGTAGCTTCTATTCTAGATTTGACTAAAAACTCTACAGATCAGGTCTTTCACTTAGGAATCTCCTATCCTTTTCTCTTTGTTTATCTTCTGATATCAATCCATGGTAAAGAATATGGTTTCTAAATGCAGTCAAAACTTATTCTTGGCCCAATCCCACTCTGTTATCTTTCCATATTTAGTTATTTGCCTTCAATATACTAGTTCCTTTGACAGTTTTCTTCAGTAAACTCCAGCCCCTCTTGCCTATATACCACTTCTTGCAGTCATCCCTATTGGCAATATCTCCTTTCTCCGGTCCCGTGTTGGCCTAGTTCTTAGAATATTTTCTGAAACTTTATGGATATAATATCCTGTATGGCTGTTATTCTTCTTGTTAAGAATCTGCATCCAAACCTCACCATCTCATTTCTTGAATTCCCCTGCTTTGTCATCATCCATTTCCACTTTGAATTATAACCTTCTGCTTGTGTTTTATATATGAGCCTTAACTGTATAGCTCTAAAATATCCCTTCAAATCAGATGATCCCAAACCACCTTGTTCTAGTGGGAGGATCAGCTTATCCCATTTAATTCTTGACCTTTTCTCTTCCCAGATAAAGTCCTTCAACTCTTTATTAATTGTTGTCCACAACTGATACTCTGGTTGATAAAAAAATATGTCTTACCTATGCATAAAACAAAAAAAAACTAAAAACATTTTTACTGCTTGTATCTTAACTATTCACATCCATAAGCAGGATCTTCTAGTTACTCAGTTTTTGTATTATCTTTTGCTTAGCCTTTCTCCACATACAGAATCACCATTGTTGTGCAAGCACAGTCAGGATAGGAGTAATTCAGAGAAAAGCAACAAAAAATGGTACATGGTCTGTACCGGAAGCCATGCAAACAGAAACTGAAAAGGCTACATAGGTTTAGCCTTAAAAAAGGAGAGGTGTCATCAAGCCAAACACTTTTAAGTATAATGGGGGAATGATGAATAGAATAAATTGTTAGAGACATATATAAATCAAAAGATGGCATAATCTGAACATAGAAGTTGGATGGCTCAGAGATATAAGGATACAATTCTTTTACAGAAAAGGTGATAAATTATTAGGACAATTTCTTGATGAAGCAGTAAGGTCAAAAGCAGTATCAGAATTCAAGGAAGCATGGGACAGCCATAAGCCGGTTCTTATGAGAAGTTGGGAACCTGAGTCTGCAGCTTACCCATGAGATACAAAAATGAGATTTCCAGCTTATAACTAATAAGCTTGAAATTAGGGACATAAAATTAGTTAAATCAGAAATAAAGAGTTCATTCCACAACCCAGGAGGAAAGTTTGGCTGACTGCCGGTTTATTTAGGAGATCCAGTTGTTGTCACACTCACCTTAATGGAGGCTGTGTTTCACATTCTTTAGAAGAACCTTCCAAAAGTGTTGAGCTGCTCAGCTTCTCAACCACCTAAGAGAATGCAGAGAGACAGTTTTCCATGGTTGTCATCTCTTTAAACGAAAAAGCAGCCTTATTACAGAAGGTGTCCATCTGGAAGAAGGAATAATGGTCACCCAAATTAAGCTTGTCCTTCAAAGCATATTGTGATGTAACTGATGCTTGAATCTTTATCCATTTCTACAGATGGCCAGAGCCAAGTCTGATGAGCTACTAAATGAGCATGATATTCATGACATAGTGCTATGTGATCCAGGGAGGAAGTTAAAGCTAGGTAACCTGTGTTGTTAGCACTGATCTCCAGCAGGGACTGTTGTAGAACAGAAGAATACTAGGGGTAGTCTGAATAGAGTTCCTGACCTGCACCTGTTCACAGTAAGGGGCGGTCATGCAGGAGGAATTTAACTGCAAAGTGAGCCAAGCAATGGTCTGACCAAGAGACTGACTATACCTCCAGGTCAGTAGTCATCACATCATGCTGGAATACCAAAACTAGAGGATGTCCATAATGGTAGGTCAAAGAGGTAATAATTTGAGCTAGTCTCAATCCCTGAACAATGCAGAGGAATTATTTTACATATGCCATAAACTCCTCATCAACCAGATTGTTGATATCATTCAGACTTAACCAGTTTAAGCTCAAGAGCACTGAGGTGACACATTTGTTCATGAATTCCTCGGGGAATATCCTCACACTACCTAGTAGCTGTAGACAGTTTTGTCCTGTGTCTGAAATACTCAAAAGAGTTGAATAAACACCTAAACCTGTTTCAGCTTCAAGAATAAACAATAACAAATTGCTATCCCACCCATGCAAGCAAAGGTGTTAAAGGAAAATGGTGGTGCCCATATAGCTACCAAGGCTCGATCAAAGGTATCATCCATTCATGTCTCCATTTCAAATGTCAGATCATAGGAGCACAACAGGTCAGAAATAATTCCCAGCTTTTTTCTAAACAGATGTGGCATTACACAGCACAGCCTGTATATGGACCAATGGAAAACAGCTCTGTTGTTTGCCCTGAGTTATCACTTCTTAGCAGTAAACATATAAAAATCACAGCACATGATAAAACAGGACCCTTCACTGAAGGCACAACTCCTTGAATAGGGCATTTGTTAGGGAAAGGCTTTAGCCTCCCTATATTACCTTGCTTAGTTGTGCTATTGTGCTAACCCTAACTATAGCCCTTACATTGCTACCCTACACATTACCATACCAAAAAAAAAAAAAACAGCCAGCACCATTGCAAGAAGGGATAAAGCCCCAACTGCATCCCAGATGACCCAGGTAAAATTAGTGGCTTGGGAGTCCGAGGAGCTGGCGGGAAGAATGGGCATGGCATCTCCTGCAATGATCCCTGTTGAAGACTGGGAAGTAGATATGGGGGGGGTCCAAGGAAGTGAAAGGATGGTAGACTTAGCTGAGCTGCTGCAGAGGTTAGATGATACACTGTTATGTCCCCATTGCATGCCCGCCGCTTGGATGTAGCTACCATATCATGCAAGGGTGAGGGAAGTAATGGGGTAGGCCATATAAAAAGAACTCTCCTGCTGAATGTGCTGGTAAAACCCCTCCAGAACATCATTTATTGGTTCCAGCTTAATCTGAGAAAGTAAGGGGGTATGAAGAAGAAGCTGGCACATCCAGCATTGAATGAGAGTTGCTGGGGTAGATACCACAGGATGAAGAAGAGAGCAAGCAAAAAGTGATACAAAAATTACCTTCTTAAAAACCCTTTCCCTAACAGCATAACTTATACAAGACACTCATATGCACACTTCACATAAATACATGCACACAGCAGTAAACCTAACCCTAATCCACAAACACTAACAAACAGACTTCTAACCCTAACACCAAACCTTTTGGTATATTCAAAGGTTTGTGCATTACAAAAAACTCCACTTGCCTTCACACAAACATACCTCACACAGTGCAGGAAAAGTTGATTCTCCCAGCACTGACATTTCTGGCAGTCAAACAAGTAAACAGTGACAATACCTCACCAAACCAAAAGGCAAGAAGGCACAAAAAAGTTGCAAGATAAAAGAACTTGATAATTTATTTGTAAAAATAATAAAATAACCACATGAGCGCTTTCATTTAATAAATGTCAACTTCATCAGACAAATTAATAAAATCAATCTGAAATTTAAATAGTACACTCTACTTTCTGATTGGATGAAACTACATACATCATCCCAAGAAAATTAACCCCTCATGTCCCAGAATAAATTGAAGTTCTCTGAATATATATATATATATATATATCTGTATAAAAAATTCTAAATGTTTGTAATTGTGCCAAACTGTTATACATAAATCATAAACCTTAAATAATGTGTAAATGAATAAATAAATTAATAAATAAATGCATACATGCTGTTCTTAATGCATCTAGGATATACAGAATACACTTCTTATAAATGTTGCAAAAATGTATATATATATATATATATATATATATATATATATATATATATATATATATATATCCCTACAATAGGACATGATTTTATACTATTTATTCATACTAAATATCATGCTGCCCCTTCAACTATTTTGTTTCTTTCTAGGGCTTTGGGTTTTAAAACAGGTGTAATGGAAGTTATTTCACTGATGCCTGTCCACTTGTCTGCTCTCAATAAAACTTGCTATTTTAGTTCTTTCACTTCCAAATGGACACCCCATGGTCTCTTTTCATCTATCTCCACATAGTCAATGGCCATAAATCTCAAATTATGGTCATTGTTGGCATGAATGTGTCTTGCCAAGGCGTTATTCAAGTTGTTCTTTTTGATAGCATATACATGTTCATAGATTCTGTGGCTAAATTTCCTCTCTGTTTTACCTATGTAAAATACTGGACATAGGTCACATATAGCCACATATACTATTGCTTTAGAAGAGCAGTTGTATCTACCTTTGATACTGTATTCTAGATTATTAATAATGAATGAATCGGGTCTATATTAGATAGTCGAAGTTCCGTAACTCCGAACACCTAATGGTCGAACCATTATGTTCGGAGTTGCAGAACTTCGAGTATCTAAAAAAAAGTAACTACACAAAGCACAAAATAATAACTTGTTTTAAGCAGGGGGGCAAGCCCCCTGCACCCCCACACCTCCCGCTACTTAAATATACCAACTCCGAGATCGCACCACATTGAAGTGAATAGAAATCTCTGCTTACGGAGATTTCCATTCAAAAGCTCAAACTTTTACAAATTCGAATGTATGGTCTCGACCATATGTGGTTCGAACTTGTAAAAGTTTGACTACATGATAGAAACCCTGAATGAATCACCCACTTTAATTTTATGACACCAATTGCATGTTTCACATTTTAATGTGCCCAAACGGTTGTACCTATGCAGTTGGTGTCCACTCTTGAGGAGATCTTTTAAAATTCTACCCTTCCTGTATGTTATTGTTGGCCTATCACCTAACCGGGTCCTAATGTCTACATCCTCCATAAGGATGTCCCAGTTCTTCTGAAAAATCTTTTTTAAACTGTCAGAATCTGCACTATAGGTGATGGTTAAAGATTTCATAAATACATTACTGTTCCTTCTATTTGTATTCTGATCTAAAAAGGTATTCTGTGTGTGGTTGGGTACAATAGCTTCCAAACTAACAGAATCAATGTCCCCTCTATGAGAACAATTTTCTATCAAAGAATTCTGTGTCACATGAAACAAACTGAATTCGCAAATCAGATGGTCACTTTCTAAAATATTGTTATTAATTATCGGTCTAAAGTGACCTGATTCCCTCTTTTCTGTGACCTCTTTTACTATTCTGGTAATTAACTCTAAAGGGTATGCCCTTTTCAGAAACATTTGTTTCAAATTAGTACATTCCAACTCAAAGTCTTCATCCCGTGACACCATCCGAGCAGCTCTTACCAACTGACCTTTAACAACTGATCTCTTTTGGTGCTCGGGGTGTGAGCTACTATAATGAAGGAAAGAGTTGGAATAAGTCTTTTTTCTATAAATAGTTGTGGCATACATCCCATTAGTTTCATCCTTAAAGAGATGAACATCTAAGTAGTCCATAAGGTCAAAATTAACAACTCAAGTGAAATGTAAAAAAGAGGTAGTAGTAGTATTTATATATTGTAAAAATTGTTCAAGTAATTCCGGGGGCCTCCCCATATTAAACTGATGTTGTTGTTGTTGTTGTTGTGTCTTTTGGCTTTTCCCGGTTAGGGGTTGCCACAGCGGAACTCCGGTCCGCTAATGATTGGCAGTTGATTTTTATGTGCTGAGTTGCTAGCCCTAATGCACAACCTTCAACGAAGGTACGCCCATTCATGCATGTCTCCACACAGAAGACGCTCTAGCTGAGAGCCGAACCGGGCAGCATCTTACTGTGAGGTGACAACGCTACTGCAGTACCACCAACGCGGATTCCCCATATTAAACTGATGCCATCTTGAAATCTGTGATACATTTTGATGTGGGAATAGTGGCTTGACTGAAATACAAACTGTCTTTCCCAGTATGCCATGACTGCGTTGGCGAACCCATGGCTACACCAGTTGTTTGCAAATAATATTTGTTGAATATAAAGAAATTGTTGGTTAAAACTATTTTCAATAATTCCAAGATGAGATTAACTTTATCTTGGTGAACCTTATGCTCTAATAACATTTCATTAACCTAATCCAAACCAGTAGTCTGTGAAATGACGGTATATAAATCTTTCACATCAATAGTGACTAATAGGTCTTTCTTGTCAAATACTATATTGTTGATGTGCTCCAAGAATGTCCAGGAGTCTTTGCATATCTGAATTTCATTTTTTAGCAATTTTTTCAACTCGTAGTCTAAGTACTGGGCACATGCAGCTGTTATCGAATATCTACCATCCACTAAAGGCCTCATAGGGGGATCCAAAAGGCCTTTGTGGATCTTGGGAATGCCAAAAAATACTGGAATTCTTGGGGTGATTACATTTGTATAATGAAATGTCTATTCTCTTCTCTAAGAATGTATCATTCAGTTACCCATAAATTTTAGTATAGGCCCCATTAAGTTAGTTAAGGGAGACTTCCCTATAGTTTTCAGCATTAAGCATGGTTTACAGTTTGAGTGTACCTAGCTGTGTCCATGATCAAAACCTCTCCCCCCCTTGTCTGGTTTCATGATCCTAGCATCTTGCCTTTGTAATGATGTCAAACTGTTCTGTTCCTCTGAATTAACATTCATAAAGTCTCGACTAATAGAGTTTTTATATTTATGTAGGTTGTGTAAATCTAATTCACAGAGCTTCTCATACATGGCAAGCTTAGGATGTAAGGCGAAGTTGTACGTGGAACTAATCCTGAAAATGTTATAGTTGTTATCATGATCATGGTTCTCATACAATAACAATAAATTCAACTTTCTTAGATAAATTTTTAAATCAATGACGGTGTCGACAACATTAAACCTTCTATCGGGTACAAATGTTATTCCTTTTGAAAGTAAATCTGCTACTGACTCATCTATGCAAAACTCTGAGTAGTTATGGGTCTATATCACATAGTTGAAGTTTAATAACTTCGAACATGGAATGTTTGAACCATCCTGTTCAAAGTTAAAAAATTTCGACTATGGATAAAAAACAAAAAAAAAAGAAAAGAAAACAAAATAAACTGTTGTAAGCCCCCCTGCATCCCCCACACCACCTGCTACTTAAATATACCAACTCAGAGATTGCACCACATTGAACAAAACAGAAACCTCTCCTTATGGAGATTTCCGTTGAAATGCTCGAACTTCTGCAAATTCGAACTTATGGTCTCGACCATATGAGGTTCAAACTTGCAGAAGTTCGACTATCTGATAGGAACCCAGTAATTATATACAGCAAAATCTTTCTGTCTATTCAATATCACTGTACATCAGAAATCATTGTTACTATTGTCCAGAATTGGAATAATTACATCCTGTTCTTGGTTAACAAACTCATCAAACACTTTTTCACAAAAAAATGTTATTGTGATGCACACTTATGTCCTCCAATTCCTGGTTTTGGGCCTGGTCCTTTGAAACCCCAGGGCTTGAAACCCTGCTTGAGGTTGCTGTCTTTTATTGTTGTAATTTGCTTTATTCTTTATTCTTTCACTTCTCCTTAGTTCAGGGTACTCTTTGTCAAAGTTAAAGCCCAAATTATCCTCCCTCTCAACTATGTTTCCCTTGCCTTCCAGGTCAATGCCGAGTTTGATGAAAAAATTCCTGTTGTCATTAACTACATTTCTGGCTTTTCTATATGTACCTGGGGGCTTGGGATATGCAACACCATTTGCATAGTCATTAACATCTCTATCAGTCTTGTTTAACTTACTAGCTTTCAGTTTGTTAATGTGCTAGTCAATGCTATTATATATTCTTTTATGTTCATATTTCATTAAGTCATATGTCCTATCTTCACAAAGTGGTTTGGTGAGGTATTGTCACTGTTTACTTGTTTTCTTCAGTTGGTCTTTGTTTCTTCAGCATTTCTAGCAGTCAGACATAACTGCCCTAGATCAAAAAATACATTGGTAAACTTCAGCAATAAAATAATATCTGACAAAGTTAACAGCTTTCTACTAATATCCTTTTGAAATGATGTGACATAAAGTCAATACATTCCAAGAGATACAGTTGCATCTTATGTGCATTATCCTAGATGCAGCAAGTTATTCCAGTTTACTGTGTAAGATACATCTGAGCCATGAATACAATGCTGTGACTGTATGCAGTTTTATATGCTTAATGCACAGTTAATATCTGCAGTACATGTAATTATGTGATTAAGTTATGTGGCTTAAAACATATATTTGGTATTAAGACAGTTTAAGAGTCAGAAGCAAAGAAGTCAGTAGTATATTGACAGATGATATTAGAATGAACCTATGGGTGCTTTATGACTAGAAAAGGAAACTGTAATAGACAGGATAACACATTTTATTGCATTTGGATTGAAGCAGACATGTCATGTTAAATCATCACAATGTAACAAGTATAACATTATACAATTCTAAAATAACATAGCGTTTTCCTGTGGAGCGAACATACAGTTAAAGGATAATTCCGCCCCTCCCATTAACTTTACCTGATCCAAAAGTTTTTTCCCCCTTTCAGGTTGTGATTCATAGTCAAGTTACATAGTACTCAGTCCACTGTTGCGCAGGGAGTGGGTTTGCAGAGGCCTGTTGCAATTCATAGTACCAGTTAGTGCTATGGAGCAGTGAGGAATATAGTGTGAGAAATGGTGCATGCAAATAACGGGATAATGATATACAAATGAAGGTGCACAGTTCAGAAAGTGCATAATGAGGTGTAAATGTGCACCTTTGAAAGCAGGTGGTCATTCATAATCATAAGGCACATTAAGTGTGCAGCAAATTGCATGTGACTGTTTTATTTATTGACACTTGATTACTGGGAAAATCCAACTGGGTATAAGCCCATTTTCAGCAGAGGCCCAGGGGGAAACGCTCCAAATTATTACAAAACATTTTAAGAAAAATAATTTTACAATCTTCAAAAATAAAACAACATCTGCAATTTAAATAATTATAACAAATTATAATATAAAAACACTGGTTTAGAACTGATACAAGTTATTGGACAATAATTTCATATTTAAAGAAATTTTAAACAGTTTGTAGAGAAATTAAAAGTAAGTTAGTCTAATACAAACAGGAATTGCAATATGAAGTGATGGAAAAACATGCTTATTGTATATTTAGAGAGAGAGAGAGACTATAATAGTAAATAGCAAGTACAAACTTTTGGAGCTGCAACTAAGTGTCCACTCCTCCACTTATAATACTTGTGGCCTCATTGTTTCCATGTAGGGATTGTAGGAACTTGTCCTCATCATTTAGGCTTGCAGTGGGAGCTGACCCCAAATGTCTGGCCTCTCTGCCAATATGCTGTGTGCCTGCTTACATTCCCCCCCCCCACGCAATCATACTAGTGACATTCTTCCAACATTGCTGTGTTGTGCAATTCTGCCCACGAACAGCACTGATATCATGGATGACTGTCTCCCAGACATGATATCACAGTGGCAGCTAAACGCATTATTTCTCTAAAAAGCAGTTCCTATTGGTCCTAAGTGCCTGTAGCAGGATGTTATTCTCATGTTGGCTAAAATTGCCCAATCTTTGCTGTCTGCCCTCCACTACAGGACATGAGGACAACGTTTTGAACATGACTACATAGCTGTAGGCTGGAAACAGTAGCCTTTCAATTATTAACAGTGGGTTGCCATAGGTATACACAAAAAAATGTGTATATGGCTATGAACACAGTAGGTGAAAAAGATATGTTATGTTACAGACAACAGATTACTCAAGTTATACCAAGACTACTGTTAGCAACAGGCATGTGCATGTGCAGAGCTTGGGTGACTGCCACGCAGAGGCCCACAGAGATATACAAGTGAATAGTGAGCATCAGATTCTGCATGGTTAGGGGACACATATGCAGCAACATGTGACAGTGGGGTCCCATAGTATGCTGTTGATGTACACATGGTGGCCCATGGCAATTACGCCAACATTATAGGTTCATAGCACATAAGACATTCAGGATAGTATTTGGATAGGCAGTCTTGATAGTGGTCTGTCTTCTCTCACCTATAGTGTAGATATGCAGCTAAATATATTTTTTGTGCGCTACAATACAGTTACATAAAGAATGGAAACAATGTTACATATTAATATTTGTACCTTTACTCTGTTCCAAGGCAGGAGGTCAG